>NC_055698.1:33779678-33905896 GCF_017639745.1 Melanotaenia boesemani | reverse complement strand
TTAAAACATGAGTCACTTTTATTAGAATAATGTTATTTAATATAACAGTTACTTTAATTAGAATTTTACAGTTAATTTTATAAACATATTACATTTAATATCTATGTTATTTTAACATTTACCAAATCCCTCCTGCAGACCAGAGTGGAGGCTCTGGTGAGCTGGATTTGGCCGTATGGTTGATGCCTTGTGGCAGGTGATTTACAGCTAGCATCCAATTCTCTGGTGGTCTGAGTATATTATTTATTATGGGAAACTGCAGGTTATGATGGAGTCGGATGACATAACCATCAACTTTGGAAGTCTCCAGTATGTGATGTTTACTTGCAGTACGCCGTTCTGCAGAAAGCAGAACCAGAATGGTGTCTGTCTGAATGGACTGGGTCGTGATCAGAACTAAAGGTGGCCCAGTAGAACACTGTGTGACCTTTAAAAACCTGCTGAGCATTCAGAAAAACTGTAAACACACTGGCCCTCATTTCTGAAACCTTCGTATCTGACCGATCCAGCGTAGGAATCCTCGAGCTTTGAGAGATGCAGGGCTGAAATCCATCCTCATTTACATGTTACGCCCTTAATATTCATGGACCAGAGGCCCCGCCCAGTGAGGTCAAACCATGGAGGAGGTACGTTCTGCCATGAAAGAAACTTTTTGGAGGTGGAGATCAAACCCTCCCTGGTGAGGTGGAACAGAATAAAGAGGTGCTTATGGTAGCCTGGAAACCAGAGTCAGAGGCGGGAACAAAAACGCTGCATGGAGGAGGATCACGGAGGCCGTAATCACCTTGCCGCTGTTGATCCGCCTCCAACTGAGGTATGAATAAAATGAGTAAGTAGTCTCTATACACCCATGATCAGTGTTTTTCTGGTTTTAATGTGGATCACAGCCCATGCCTGGTAGCTGAAACTCTTTCTGTCATTTAGCAGACGTTTCTTTCTAGAGCGGCTTACTGTGGTCAGGTAGTAGTGGTAAGGGTCTTGCCTAAAGACCCAACCGGAAGGCGTTATCATTCAACCCCTGAGGGAATTGAACTCTGGTCTCATTTTAATGCTACTCTGCATGTTGATTCTGAGTCCTGACCATGGCTGCTTCTGCTGAGACAGTTTGAGGTTTAATCATGTTTCCAGGTTCTGTGGAGCTGCAACGCTGATGCACACGGACTCAAACTGGAGTACGTGATCTCAGACCTGTCATGACATTTGATTGTATCCTACGCTCACATCCAGATTGAGAAATACCGAGCCTGGCAAGGAGACGGTCGTACGCAGATTTCCGTCATATGTTCATTTTGGGGCGGAGTGGCTCAGCGAGGTAGAGCGGTCATCTTGTAACCCGAGGGTTGCCGGTTCGACCCTCGGCCAAGTCGAGTTCATGTCGAAGTGTCCTTGGGCAAGACACCGAACCCCTAATTGCTCTTGATGGGTCGTGGTTGAGCGCCTTGCATGGCAGCTTCCGCCATCAGTGTGTGAATGTGTGTGTGAATGGGTGAATGTGATATAATGTGATATATAATACGGACCATTTACCATTTGACAAATGAGGGCCGCTGTGTTTGTTCCTTCCTCTGTTCCTCAGCATAACGGTGCCCACCCCCACCCCCACCCCCCAACACCACATACACACCAATTATTGTTCAACTCCAACTCTGAAGAGAATCTTCTGCTCTGTTTAATTTCTCTGAGTGTGTAGCAGACAGTCCCCCACCACCCCGCCCCCCCTACATGCACACACACTGTTTGCATTATTGATCATTAACATGATGACCTGAAAAAGTATAAATAGTTGCAAAGGACTGGTGGTGGGGTGGGGGTCAATGGAGCGATTAATACATGTAAATATCACATGAGCTGTAGTTGTTCACTTTCCTGCTGGACAATCCTTCATCCATCCATCATCCATCCATCTATCCATCATCCATCCATCCATCCATACATTCATCCATCCATCATCCGACCGAGTCCGCATCACTGCAGACACCGCACTGATCACAGAACCCTGACCCCACCCCTACCATCAGAACCCTGACCCAAACCCCCTACTATCAGAACCCTGACCCAACCCATACCATCAGAACCCTGACCCATCCCCTACCATCAGAACCCTGACCCAACCCTACCATCAGAACCTTGAGGCCCACCCATACCATCAGAACCTGATCCAACCCCCTACCATCAGAAGCCTGACCCAACCGTACCATTCAGAAGCCTGAACCCAACACCCTACCATCAGACCCGTGATCCCACCCATACCATCAGAACCCTGACCCAACCCCCTACCATCAGAACCCTGACCCCACCCGTACCATCAGAACCCTGACCCAACCCCCTACCATCAGAGCCCTGACCCAACTCCCTACCATCAGAGCCCTGATCCCAACTGTACCATCAGACCTTGATCCCACCCATACCATCAGAACCCTGAGACCTGCCCAACCCCCTACCAGGTCAGAACCCTGACCCCACCCGTACCATCAGAGGCCCTGAACCCTACCACCTACCATCAGAACCCTGACCCAACCGTACCATCTAGAACCCTGACCCACCCCTACCCTCAGAACCCTGATCCCAACTGTACCCATCAGAACCCTGACCCAACCCCCTACCATCAGAACCCTGGACCCCACCCGTAGCCATCAGAGGCCCTGACCACAAACCCCCTACCATCAGAGCCCTGACTCAAACTCACCTACCATCAGAAGCCTGACCCCACCCGTACCATCAGAGCCCTGACCCCACCCGTACCATCAGAGCCCTGACCCACTCCCTACCATCAGAGCCCTGGCCCAAACCCCTACCATCAGAAACCCTGACGCAACCCCCTACCATCAGAACCTGACCCAACCCCCTACCATCAGAACCTTGATCCCACCCATACATCAGAGCCCTGACCCAAACCCCTACCATCAGAACCTGACCCAACCGTACCATCAGAACCCTGACCCAACCCTATACCATCAGAACCTTGATCCCACCCGTACCATCAGATCCGGGATTTTGGACTTGTTGCTGATAACTGTCTGGATGCTCGTTTTGCTCTTTTGCTCCATTTTCTCTGACAAAGCTCTGGAATAATTGACTAGTCTGATACAGTCCAGGTTTCCAGTACGTGTTGGTCCATCTCAGATGCCTCCGAGTCAGAGAAGTCAATGCTACCTCTGGACCCCATGGAGCCAGGTTAACATGTGGCTTCTTTTCTCACTAAAGTTATAAAGAAAAAACATTACATATCGCAGGCTCATCTCTCTCTGCGACTGAAAGTGGATGGAATGAAGGACCGTGATAATATTCTGATCACGTCTTCTGCTGAGTAAATGAAGTGTCCCTGTGATGGACTGGAAACCCTGTCCAGGGGTCCTCCACCACTCAGACAGCCTGAAGAGGTTTAAAAGCAGACACAGAAAAGGGAAGGGAAGGATGAAGGGATGGTCCGGGCCTCTTTCTGCTGCCTGCAGCTTTGTCAGCTCTACAATTGGAGATGGTAATGTACAATCAGCCAGCTGTTGCCGGCAGCACGTCAGTCTCATTTACCCCCGTTATTCATGTTAAACTCTCTCCTCTCTGAACTTTGAGTCCTGACAGAATCAGATGTTACAGCATCACTGCTACGCTCCTGTCAGACAGTTCCAACAGACATGTCCAACTAAAACTGGGTCTGAAACTGAAGCTAAACTGACTTTGGTGTTTTTTCTCTGCAGAGTGCAACAGAACCAGGATTTCCACATGCTTCTGATACTGCTGCTACAACACACATCATATCTGAGCATACGGAGGCCTCATGTTCACCCCAGAAGACTGACTGAAAGACTCCGATTACTCCCTCACTGTCCGTCTACGACAGAAAAATGGTGTGAGGAGAAAAACTCACATGAAGACGCTCTAATCCAACCTGAAATCATCCAGGTTGTGTCAAACATCTAACTGTCGTTGATAAAAACCAGACTCTGAAGCCGACTGTGAAGCTGTGTGTCAGAAGGTCGACGGCAACTGTTGTTTCACATCAACCATAAAGTTTCATTGTGTTTATATTCAGATGGATCTTTTTCCTTCGCGTCATGGCTCAAAACTCAAACCCGACTGTTCTGATCTTCCACCAACATCTCTAAACCAGACATCCATCTTTTACACAGCAAGTTACAGTTTCTGGCTGTTTCCAAAACTTCGCAAAAAGTAGGGGTGGATCTACGCTTTAAATGTGACCTTAACAAGCTGCCCTTACAGTCTGTCAGAACAGCATACATCTCATGCTATGCTGCTCCTTCCTATCTAAGGTTCTATCAACCTCATTTATTTTAGCCTAGATCCACTTTTTTTTTTTATCCTTTTACCATCTGTGTTCTCCAGGCCTGAAGACACATTTCATAGAAAAATCCAGATCTGATCAACCAGAGAAGCAGACCAGAGTCCAGTTCATGAAAACCAGCTGATGAGCTGGAAGTCTGGTTCCTCCTCTGGGAGTAAGTCTTTGTAGAATCATTGTGACATTCCCCATATGAAAGGTGTTAATGTGTCCTAATGATAAAACACAGCATCAGTGTTTTCACCGTCATCAGTTCTTCCAGCCGCTTTCAGTAAGTGGGTGGACGATGGATCAGACTTTATTGGCCAGTTGGAGCATCAGGGGATCACAAAACTCTGTCACAAAACCATGGTCCTGTCTCTCAGGTCTGAAACAGAAACGACAGTCCTGGAGTTACTGGGACATCACCAGGAGACACATGCGTCAAACAGGGACAACAAGAGTCTCACCTGAAACTCAAACCAGGACCAGGACCTGCAGAAGCTTCACTGTTAGTTGAGATAAATTTATGCTTGTTTATGCTGTGAGGTGTCTGAGTCGTCTGTCTCTGATGGTCTTCTGATTTCTGTCCCTTTAAATATAAAGATGCTACAGAGATTCCTCCATCCATTCCCACTCTGGGTCAACACAGAAAGAAGCCTGAACAACAGATTTCACCTCTCTCAAGAAAACACCAGTCCAACAAGGAATTTCTGCTGGATTTTAGCCTGAACACGGTCATTTTTAAACCCAAAATTACAGAGAGAGACAAGAATCTTATGTTTGCAGCCATCCAGACGCCTCATGTGGACCTATTTCTGGTCAGATGGATGTGAGCTGGGTACTGCTGGACACCTAACCTTTGTTCATGCATTGCTTCTCCAGAGGTATCGTTTCCCGATGAAGAATGAAGCTCCCTGAGGGTCACACAGCTGCAATCAGGTCCAGATACGACAGTCCGTTATCTGAGTGATTTCCCTCAGGATGCATTGAAATATCCAAAAAAAACAAACACAAAAAAAACAAGCTCAGACAGACTGCAGGTTCCTAGAAGATAAACACCATCTCAGACGACGAAACACCTGGAGGAGCAACTAACTGGTTTAACTGGAACAGGTCAGTAAGAGACTGGGTTTAGAGATTCTGCTTTGATTTCCTGACTTTTTAGAGCTGGCCTTGTAAATTTGAAGCTGGAAAAGCTGAAATGTTGTGCTGCCTCAGAAAACTGAGAATATTGTTCAGCCGGATGTTCCTGGAAGAGTTTTCATCCGTTGCTCTGCTCCAGATGTTCTGACAACGTTTCTGATCGGAACAGCGATCCGGTGGCAGACTCGTCCTCCGTCTTTATTCCCAGAGCATGAACAGAAGATCAGGATGGTGCAATGCAGGAAGGAAAGCTGTGGAGAAAATATATATATACAAAAGACTTGAAAAGAGAGGGAAAAAGAGGGCTGTAGAAGTGGAAAGGAGGAGAGGGCAAACAGGGCTGAGCCAGCTGTCGAGTATCCATGTGGCAGTTTGCAGATAAGGCCATGACTAAGTAATCAGAGTTTACAGTGTGATCTAGGGCTCGCCGACGCCTTTCAGCCTCATTTCTCCACCGCAGCAGGTCCATTCTGAGGCGACTAGCGCGGCAGGAACTCAACCTGACACCGTTCTTCCAAAGGATTGTAATTCCCGCAACCTCTGCCACTGCACCGGGATTTTTAAATATCAGCTGAGATAACAGCAACATGTCCTGACTTCAGATAAACTTCAATTATCCTGTTTCCACATTCAGAGCCGTGTGTGTCTGTAGCAGGACGGTGCTTTCATATTTAAATGTGTGTGTGTTGCTGGGCAGTTTGTCACACAAGGAATACACTCCATGCAGGTGATGGGAGATTAGGGAACGCCACTGTTTCCAATTTTTAGAGCTGACTTCAGAAAGCCGGGAAATGGAGCAACTGTGACTATTTTAGCTTTTTCCTCACCTCTAACTGTTGCCCTCTTCTCTACATCTCATCCCTCCATCTCTCCCTGTGTTTGTTTTCCTTCTCCTCCCTTCCTCCACCGGCCTGTTTCCTCCACTTCATCTGCTTCAGTTCTGATAAAATACAGTTCCTCTCACGGAAAAGCAAAAACCTAAGCAGAAAACTAAAAGAAGGAAAGATTCCAGAAGCTTGATCAGCTGTTGGCCTGGAGGAGGAGAGGCCAATGAGGGACGAGTTCAGGAAACGTGAGTGGAAATGGATGAACTTTTGGCGGGAGCACGTGGATGTGATATCCTGACCAGGAGGAGGACATAAATCAGGCTGAAGCACCAGGAGTCTGACTGTCCGGCTGAAGAGTCGGCTTCAGGAACATCAGCTGGGCCATCCATAAACTCATCTGATATCACAGGAAATCTGAAGCAGAAATAAATCTTTGTCTCATTGCAGGCAAACATGAGGCTTAATACAGTCATCAAGTTCATGATATCAGCTGTTAACAGTGACTAGAACAGCCTGATTAACGGGTGTCAGATCACTTTAACCACAACGGCTACGATGTGAAATTCCAAACACATTTCTGTCGCTTCAGCTGGGAACTAACAAACACGTTAAACGCTGGAAGCTGTTTGTCCCGCAGGTCCAGCAGAAAAGCATCAGTTCTGTGGCTGGTGGCGGTGGTGTCATCATCAGTTTCAGTGAACACCCAGAGGACACACTCGCCTGGTTCCTACGACAACGGTGTCCTCTCAGCCTGATCGTTGACGTTGCTATGACGACAGTGTCCTCTCAGCCTGATCGTTGGCGTTGCTATGACGACGGTTTCCTTTGAGCCTGATCCTTGGCGTTGCTATGACGATGGTGTCCTCTGAGCCTGATCCTTGGCATTGCTATGACGACGGTGTTCTCTGAGCCTGATCCTTGGCGTTGCTATGACGATGGTGTCCTCTGAGCCTGATCGTTGGCGTTGCTATGACGACGGTGTTCTCTGAACCTGATCCTTGGCGTTGCTATGACGACAGTGTCCTTTGAGCCTGATCCTTGGCGTTGCTATGACGATGGTGTCCTCTGAGCCTGATCCTTGGCGTTGCTATGACGACGGTGTTCTCTGAGCCTGATCCTTGGCGTTGCTATGACGACGGTGTTCTCTGAGCCTGATCCTTGGTGTTGCTATGACGACGGTGTTCTCTGAGCTTGATCGGTGGCGTTGCTATGACGACGGTGTTCTCTGAACCTGATCCTTGGCGTTGCTATGACGACGGTGTTCTCTGAGCAATCAAACTTAAACTGTGATTGTGTGAAAACTACGATAATAAAATGTCCTGTCAGACAGCAAAAGTTTCTCGTTTATTTAAACATGAAATGAAGCTTCAACTTGAACATTAAGTTTTCACTGATTTCAGCGAAACTCATTTCTTTGAGAGAAATTCGACAGATTTTTGTAATTGTTATGAACAGTGTGCAGTGAGTCAAAGCTCACTTCTCCCGATCAAGCTGCATGTTTTGATGTATTCTGTTTGGGTTTTTAAACTACACTGCAACGAACACACAGATGGAAACAGCGAAAACAGATTAAATGTGAGACGGCTGTAAGTGCGGCTTAAACCGTCAGCATCAGCGCCCATAATCATGTTCCAGTGGTGGAAACTGGAGCACAGTGTGGACACACGTAAACAACTTAGCCTGATTATCTGGAAATCTTCCTAAAAGTTTGTTTTCAGTGTTTTTACATGTGGACGAAACAGAGAAAAACCTGTCTGCATGTCCATGGACGTGTGGATGTGATCTGAGACCCGGATGGATGGAAAACTGTCCAACTCCACAGGAAACCACAACTCTCAGCATCTGCTGCTGAACAAAATGTTTCCATGGAAACCAAATTAGCTTTCTGACTTCATGAAATGGAATTGTTCTTGGTACATGGGAGGAAACACGACTTTTCCTTTTATGTGTTTAAAATCTTCTTTTCAGTCTCACAACTCGAACACGAAAACTCCCACTGAAACCCACCGCTGTGGAGGTTCTGCTGCAGAGACGGAAACTTTATTTCCATCTGCTGGAATAAAGTGAGCTTTTTTTCAGACTCTTTTCATGGCTGACTGTGACACCTGGCAGCGTGGGAGGTTGGAGCACCTGGAGAAAACCCACGCAGAACCGCCCGGTTACCGGGCTGCAGCCGAGACTGACAGCACTGCAAATAAACATCCCAGTATGAGATGAATACTTAATGTCCTGCGTGGAGATACACGCGAGAAATGAAAGCTGCATGTTTTGCAGATTGTTTCTCTTCATGTTTGTTTTTGCAGAACGTCACCTGCCACTTCTTTTCTTTGTCTTTGTTTTCCATGCCTGCATGACGTGTGCACGTATGATTCTGGAGCAAGCTTCAAGACCACATCTGCTTTTCATACTGCTTTGTGCGCCCTCTTCAAGTTGCAGGAAATGTTTGTAATTTCCTTAAGAATCTGTGTGAAAGTCACCTCTGAGGGCACAGACAGAGATGTGAGCAGGCTGGAGTTAGTATGCAGAGCAGGTGAAGCTTTCCCTCCTTCTTGGCCCCAAAAAGATGAGATAAAGGCCACAAACGGGCATCTGAGGCCCCGAGGAGGAGGAGGAGGAGGAGGACGGTGGTGGCCAATGAACCCGGGCCAGAATGAGGCCTATTTGCTTTCAGCAGAAGATCAGTGCAGGTTGAAGCTTCATCAGATTGTTTGCAGAACAATCTTATCTCTATTTGAGGAGCCAGATAGACCTCCTCAGCTGTGAATGGACAGTTAACAGGTTTCTGTGGGGTCAATAAAGAGAAAGCAAGCAGGAGAGGCAGGAGATCTGCAGCCGGTTCCATCACCTCCGTTTATTACCTGCTGCAGGAAGATGCAGCAGCTTTAAATTGCTCTGAAGTGAATCTGAATACGGGATAATGATGTTGGTCCTAGAGGTCCACTTCCAGTAAAAACCCATCTCATATCAATCCTCTGCCTCTGATTGGTCTGTACTTTCCATTGCTGTTATCTCAACAGACAGCAGATTACAGCTGATAGCTTCCTGCAAAACAAACCACCTGAGTGGAGCCGCAGTGTGATTACAGCCGGAAAACCGGGACCGGCTTCTGTCTGAGAGCAGCGTCCACATATGCACCACAAGCTGTCCCCGCAAACAGAAGTTAACATGCAGCAGAGGGAGGCACGACATCCAGACGATTTCCTGACTGGAGTCTGAAACCGCAGAGAGAGAAGCCGACTCCCACTGGATCATTCTCCAGTAATCAGGGAAAGAAGGTTTTCTGTTAAAACTGTGTGCTGAGCAGAAAACAGGCCAGTTTTTCCACGATCATCCAGCTGCTGACCGAGTCTGGAGAGTTTCCTTGTTTTTAAATGTGTTGTCCAGTTCCTCTGGAGATTTCTCAGGTAAGCCAAGCAGAGGCTGGAAGTTATGGAGAGATCCCGTCTGCTCCTCGGCCACCACAGTCCAGCATCAGCTAGGTGGAGTCAACGTGGACTCACGCCCACTTCATCAGCTCCACCTCTTCAACTCTTAACCCTTTAGGCGCCAGCACTGAGGATACAGGTGTTTGTCATCTAGTAAACAAGATGAAGAGACTTTATTGTTGTAAATGGTTGGTGACAGCTATGCAGTGGTAATTTAGAGAAAAGAACAAGGCAAGACAGTTTATTTGTACAGCACATTTCATGTACAGGACAATTCAAAGTACTTTACATAAAACAAAAACATTACAGATATTTAGAAATAGTAAAAGGCATCAACACATCATCACAATAAAATAATAAATTACATTAAAATGATTAAAACCAAGATAAGTTAAAAAGTTAACGTGCAGATTTCATGCATAGGTGCATGAGAAAAGAAATGTTTTTAACCTGGATTTAAAAATGTCTACATTTGGGGAAAGTTTAATCTCCACTGGCAGTTTGTTCCACTTGTTTGCAGCATAACAGCTAAATGCTGCTTCTCCATGTTTAGTCTGGACTCTGGTCTGGACTAGTGGACCAGAGTCTTTGGATCTAAGAGCTCTGCTAGGTTTATATACTCTGAACATATCACAGATGTATTCTGGGCCTAAACCATTCTGGGATGTAAACAAGCAGAAGGGTTTTAAAATCTATTCTGTGACTGACTGGAAGCCAGTGTAAAGATTTAAAACTGGTGTGATGTGTTCAGATCTCTTAGTCCTGGTTAAAACTCTAGCAGCAGCGTTCTGGATGAGCTGCAGATGTAAGAAAAGTAGTAAAAGCTAAAAGTGGTAGGATCACAGCTGGTTTTTCATCTCTCTCATCTCCTTCTCTTCGTCTGACCAACTTTATACTGAAAAACAAGGTGACCAGGTAACCATGGCAACAGAAGTAACAGGATGCTGCCTGAGTGTGACAAACCTTCAGACCAATCAGCTGATGTCATCAGTCATGACATCAGCTGATTGGTTTCGGAGTTTGTGTGAGAGACTGAGGAGGGAAACGTTTGGTGTGCCACCATGTTTCCATCATCCCACCACAGGCTGGAGCTTCGTGTCGCCTCCGTCGTCTTCCTCCCACTTTCTCTGGGACAACAGAAGGAGCCTGATGATGATGATGTTCTGAGACAATGGTGAGCGGTGGAGTGTGGGCTGGATATTCATGTGATCTGATTGGCGGGAAGAATCGTTTCTTTGTCCTTCGTCCACATTAAATATGAAACGCTGGAGAAAGAAGACGACACACACGGCTCCTTTTCATCTGATCAGTCTTTTCTGCTCTACATGTGTTCATGAGGTGTGTAAACACACCTTTTATTACGTTCACGTGCTTTGAGATCTGGCTTTGACATTTCTGTGTTGTTTGAAAAGTCACCTCTAAACGTGGGAAGTGTGAGCAGCAGCAGGTCCGAGGAACTGGTTCCTCAGAGCATCGCTGCGCTGCAGAGCCGGCAGCTGCGCCGATTGACTGGCGGCCATGTTGTTTGGCTTCACGGCACTGCAGTACGGGGCGGTGAAAGGGACAAAATTCATTGTTCCATCTAAAATCCACAGCTGGTCTGAGCCCTGAGGGACAATTTATATGTTTATGTTGTTTTTATTGCTAGTTTTAATGATCTATAATAAGAATTTTCCTGTCTGTAAGGAACTTGGACTGCAGCTGGGCCAGGGCACGTCTGCATCCACCAGCAGAAGGCTTCATCGGACTAATTATACACACACACATATGTAAAGCTGCATTTCTGCCGGCTGCAGGTGTGTATCAGGAACCTCTTTATCCCTCCATCAGGATGTACGCCACAGGCGGAGACCCACAGGCCTAAACTCAGCCTTCTGTGTGTTTAACATTCCTCTTTGATTTAACCAGCTGTGTTTGAATTACAGCACCGCAAACCGGGTGGAGGGTGCTGCTGTCCTGGTACGGCATCAGTATGTGGAAACGGGAGAAAAGCAGCACATTTTAGAGCCAGAGAAAAATGACATGCAGTCTGGATGCCTGTCATGGGAAGGAGGCCACGCTGCTAATGAAAAAACACCAACATGGCACAAAGAAATGTTCTTCATGTCACTCTCCTGCAGCTCTTACCGCTCCACCCACCACTGCTGCACACCATAATTATGCAAAAGAAACAGAAACAGCTCTTTTCCTGAGCGGCTGATTGTTTCATGAGGGGTGCCGTCCCTCACTTTAGGCCCTGAAGAGCATGTAAATCCCTGTAATCATGTTCTGGAGACAGCGCTCTCTCAGGGACGTCTATAAACACACAGATTTGTAGCTGATTAGCTTCATTCATGCTGCATTGCTGCTCCCACTTAAATTACAGCCGCATTGTGCTGCAGGTAAGCTCCCGCAGCCTGAGAGGAAATGTCTCAATCAGCGCTCGGCTTGTTAGGAAATATTAAAAGCTGCAGATTAGATTCAGAGATCTGCTCAGTGTGGTTCTCATGGATGTTTCTGTCCTGATGTTCTGCTGTTAAATTGTGTCTAACTTACCCAACGTGGTCTATTCATCTGAATCATTGATCTGTTTAAAGCTTCATGCTTGCTCCAGGACGTCCACAGCGTTGCACCTCAGGGGGCACGAGGACATCTTTCTGGGTTGCTCAGTGCTACACTCATTTAGTGTGTTGGGACATTTTGCTGGGGATGTTGTCCTATGTGGTCCAGTCTTACCGGGTGTTGGGTGGGGCCTCAGCTCGTGGAGACGTGGGTTCTGCACATGACTCACGCTTGTGTAGCTGGTGCCTGGCGGGGCTGGGAGGTGTAGTATTACAGCTTTTATACCCATAAAGCTCCTCTTGGCGAAGCTGGTTAGTTCAGCCGGACCGTCCGTCCGCCGTCACCATGCCAGACAAAACGAGGTGGAGAAATGAAAAAATGCTAAATGGAGAGAACTTATACAGCACTTTTCCAGTCATACTGACGCCTCAAAGCACTTTTACACCATGTCACATCCACCCATTCACGCTCATACAGCATTTCTGTTGTTAACCTATGAGACACATTCATTCCCTGATAGACACTTCAGGAGGCAGCGTGGGGTTCTAGTCTCACGCAGGGACTCCTCGGCACGAAGCCTGGGATCAAATTGTGTTTAAATAAAATGTTTTGTTTTTTTTATTTAGCTTGTTTTTAGAAGAGTTTGTGACTCCTGTGAGCTCAGTTAAACAGATAATGTTCCATGCTTGTGTCCAGATGGACGACGATGGTTTAATTAGACCAAATGACTCATTTTTCTCACCTTGCTGGTAAAAACAGTCAGAAAACGATGATTTCATTGTGATCCACACAGCTGATGTGATGATAAGGGTTTTAGTCATGTCTGTTAACATCCAACATCTTTTCCCTCTGATGACCAGAAGCAGAGTTATGTTTCATTTATGGCTGTTTACCCTGCTCTGACGCTGGAGGTGTCCAGGAGAGTTTACCACACAGCTTTGCTCCCGTCCATCCCATCTACAGCCGGAATATTCTAAACTCTGTCGGACCATTAAAGATGAGAAATGTCTGTATCACAGGTGAGACAGAAGAAATCTGAGCACACTGGCGTCTCACCATGTGGGGGAGGTCGCTGGTTTTCACTGATCTGATACTGGGAACCAGCACATCTGCCTGAGCTAAACGGCATTTTAAGCTGATAAAGATTTCCAGACTTTTTAGACAAGCGGATCAAAGTAAAACTAATTCTCCATCTGTCATTCATGTTGTATGCGTAGATGTGCTTTTATTGTTTTTTTGGCTCAGCCCATGTATGACACACACTCACCGTCCATTAGCTCCACCTGCTTGTTTTTACCAAAATCCAACCAGCCAATCACATGGCAGCATGTAGACGTGGTGAAGACGACCTGCTGAAGTTCAAGCTGAGCATCAGAATGAGGAAGAAAGAGGAATAAAGAGACTTTGAACATGGTTGTTGGTCTGAGTATTTACTGGGATTTTCACCCACAACCATCTCCAGGGTTTCCAGAGATGGTCTGAAGAAGAGAAAACATCCAGAGCAGCAGTTGTCTGGACCAGGATGCAGCAGAAGACACACCAGGTTCCTCCTGCCAGCTAAGAACAGGAAACTGAGGCTACAATTCACACACACTCACCAACACTGGACAATAGAAGATGGAGAAACGTTGCTGGTCTGATGAGTCTCCATTTCAGCTCCACATTCAGATGCTAGGCTCCATGCCTGATGGCTGTCTTTCTGGCTCTCATCTACTCTTTCAATCTCAAACTGGTTCAGACTCCTCCAACACACAAAGCTGGTAATACTCTTGACTTGGTGCTGACCAGAAACTGCTCCACAGCCGACCTGTCCGTCACCCCGCTGCATCTCTCAGACCACTTCCTGGTTAAATTCTCTGTCTTCCTTCCTCATGTCACTCAAGCGGCTCCTAAAATGGCATCCTACCACAGAAACTTGAGATCCCTCAGACCTACACAGCTGTCTGATGAGGTTTACTCTACCCTCCCTTCCCACTCAGACTTCTCCTTACTGTCTGTTAATGAGGCTACAGAAACACTCTGCTCCTCTCTCGCCTCCTCTCTGGACAAACTCTGTCCTCTGGTGTCAAAACCACCAGACAAAACCCTCCCAGTCCATGGCTCACAGAGGTTCTAAGGGAGCACAGAGCCGGACTCAGGGCTGCAGAAAGAAAGTGGCGCAAATCAAAAGAGCACACTGACTTGTCTGAGTACCAGCAAAAACTGAAACTTTCACATCCAGCCTAAAGGCGGCCAAGAACCTTTTATCAGAACAAGATCCGCAATGCTCCCAACACACGACATGTTCATGGTGTTTAACTCTCTTCTATCTCCACCACCTGCTCAGCCTCCCACTGTGCTGACTGCAGAAATGTTTGCTTCCTACTTCACTGAAAAGGTTGCTACCATCAGTAACCAATTCACTGAGCCTGACCAACTCAGCCTTACCAAACCAGCTACTGGTGCCTCACTCTGCTCCTTCCGCTCTCTACATGAGGACCAAGTCTCTAAACCTCTAGTCAACTCAAAACCCACAACCTGTCTTCTTGATCCTGTTCCCTCTGACATCCTGCAGAGCATTTTACCTACAATCAAACCTGCAGTAACCCATATTATCACCTCCTCTCTTAAATCCGGTGTCTTTCCTTCTGTCTTCAAGCAAGCTCGGGTTCCCTGCTGCTGAAGAAACCCACACTTAACCCAGCCCAGGTTGAAACTACCGGCCGGTCTCACTGCTTCCATTCATGTCTAAACTACTAGAGCGTGCCGTCTTCAGTCAGGTCTCACAGTTCCTCCAAGACAACAACCTGTTAGATCCATATCAGTCTGGCTATAGGCAAGGTCGCTCTACTGAAACTGCTCTCCTGTCAGTTACTGATTCCCTACGGGTTGCCAGATCCGCTGGTCAATCCTCAGTCCTTATACTGCTGGACCTGTCTGCTGCCTTTGACACGGTCAACCATCATATACTGTTCTCCACACTCTCGGAGCTTGGCATCTCAGGATCTGTCCTCTCGTGGTTTATGTCCTACCTCACAGGAAGATCATTCAAAGTATCTTGAGGGGGCGTGTCCAGATCACATGGGCTGACAACAGGGGTGCCTCAGGGCTCGTGCTTGGCCCTCTTCTCTTTTCACTATACACCTCCTCACTCGGTGCACTCAGCTCTCATGGTTTCTCCTACCACTGCTTTGCAGATGACACTCAGCTTTTCCTTTCTTTCCCACCTGACGATACAACGTCTCAATGTGAATATCAGCATGTTGCTGATATCTCCGCATGGATGAAGGATCGCCACCTTCAGCTAAATCTGTCCAAGGCGAACTTATTGTCTTTCCAGCCAGTCCTTCCTTACTACCACAGATAAGCGTGCAGCTTGACTCCATCACGCTTGTGTCTACGTCTTCTACCAGGAATCTTGGTGTCATGGTAGACAACCAGCTGACCTTTAAGGACCATGTTGCCTCGGTTGCTCGATCTTGCCGATTTGCTCTCTACAACATCAGGAGGATCAGACCCTACCTGACTGAACACACGGCCCAGCTCCTGGTCCAGGCTCTGGTCATTTCACGCATTGACTACTGCAACTCCTTACTGGCTGGCCTGCCTGCATGCTCAGTTAAACCTCTGCAGATGATCCAGAACGCAGCAGCACGTCTGGTCTTCAACCAGCCCAAAAGAGCTCATGTCACTCCGCTGCTAATCGCTCTCACTGGCTTCCAGTTGCAGCGCATCAGATTCAAAGCTCTGCTTCTGGCTTACAAAACAATAACCCAAACGGCTCCGATCTACCTCCACTCCTTAATCCAGAGCTACACTCCCTCTCCACAGTTACGCTCTGCCAGTGAAAGACGCCTAGTGCTCCCACCACAAGGTGGCGCCACATCAGTAGCTAGACTCTTCTCCTCTGTTGTTCCCCGGTGGTGGAACATCTACCAAACTCCGTCCGATCCGCAGAGTCCTTATCCACTTTTAAAAGCAAGCTAAAGACTCAGTTGTTTAAGGAGCATTTCCACACTTAGTTTAACTCTTCTACTCAGAATGAGTTAGAAAGATTTGTCCAGCTCTTTGGCTCAACCAAGTACTGAAGAAGCTGCTGGACTTATACCCAAGATGATGTTGTGATGAAATCGACTTGTATTTAAACAAAATGACTTAAAAAAAAAAAAAAAATGCACTGCCTCTAGCACTACATGACAGCACCTGGTCCAACTGGACTCAAGCAGTCTGACTATCACTTAATTATGACGTCCCATCTTGTTTGAATTCATGCTTGTGTTGTTCTTACTCTCAAATGTAAGTCGCTTTGGATAAAAGCGTCTGCTAAATGACTGTAGAATAGAATAGAATAGAATAGAATAGAATAGAACCTGCTGGAAACATCATGAAAACATGGACTCCTTCACCCAGTTGGAATCACCTCTCCTGACGTAGGTGTGGAGGTGGAGAGGTTAGCAGCTGTTTCTGTCGGAGTTTTCACCCATAGTGGAGGCAACAGACCAGAGCAGCACAGTTACTAAACCCTCAGAAATGTTGCTGGTTTTGTTCCTGTGGGCGTGGTGTTTAGTTCACCCAGTACAGCATCTGCCATAGAAACCAGCCAGACCAGGTTCGATCCCCACGTGTCCCTGATCCACTTTCTCATCTACCTGCTTTCTCATCTATGACAACCCCATCATGATTAATCAGTTTTGAAAGGCCTGACTAGACAATGCCAAAAATAAGCAGAAATGCTCTGACGGAGGTTTTCCTCCCTGGCTCTGGTCCTGATGAAGGTTTTCTTTCCCATTTCTGGTTCTCATGGAGGTTTTCTTTCCCGTTTCTGGTTCTGATGAAGGTTTTTCTTCCCATTTCTGGTTCTCATGGAGGTTTTCTTTCCCGTTTCAGGTCGTCATGGAGGTGTTCTTTCCTATTTCTGGTCCTGATGGAGGTTTTCTTTCCCGTTTCTGGTCCTGATGGAGGTTTTTCTTCCATTTTCTGGTCCTGATGGAGGTTTTCCTTCTCGTTTCTGGTCCTGATGGAGGTTTTCCTTCCTGGTCCTGATCGACGTTTTTCTCTCTGATCCTGATGGAGGTTTCCTCTACTGGTTCTTGTCCTGATGGAGGTTTTCCTCTCTGGCATTGTCCTGATGGAGGTTTTTCTTCCTGTTTCTGGTCCTGACTGAGGTTTTCCTCTCTGGCTGTGGTCCTGATGGAGGTTTTCCTTCCCATTTCTTGTGCTGATGGAGGGTTTTCTTTCCTTTTCTGGTGCTGATGGGGATTTTCCTCTCTGGCTCTGGTCCTTATAGAGGTTTTCCTTCCCGTTTCTGGTCCTGATGGAGGTTTACATGAGAAAACTGGATTATCCTATGGGATGAACCCCTCCGTCTTCTGACTAAAACTCCTCCCTGTTTACCCTGCTTTTCCTCTCAGTTCTCTGTTTGGGTCTACATCTGCTGCCTCCATCTCCCCACTTCTCTCTCCACTTTATATTTCTAAATCCTCGTTATCACCAATCTCCCGTTTTCTGATCTCTCTCTCTCTTTCTCTTGCATACCCGATGTTCCATCCCCCACTCCATCTCTCGCTCTGACTAGGGGCTTAGGGGGTTGTTGGCAGCTGGTTGAGTGGTCAGGCAGAGGAGGGAGTGGTTACGACTGCCATGACTTTCTCCTTGGCAAGGGAAGCTGTGGGTAAATTGGAGAGGTAACCTGCAGCCAGTGCCAGTGTTCAAGGTTAGGTTGGCTCTGTGGTTGACCAGTTGACCCCCATCTGTTCAGCAGGGTGAAGCAGATCCAGTCTCAAGTGCTACAACCTGTCAGGGGGTTGCAGGGAGAGTCATAGACAGGCCACCGTTGTGTGTTGTAATGCATGAATGCTACTATTTTCAGCCACACACATACATGCAAATTAAATCACCCACTGACACAAATCCGCAGCAAGTCGTGACATTTCCAGCTCTTACTGGACACCGGATCACGCACACGATATTAAACCTCCTCAGCTTCATCGCAGCTTAATCTTCCTCAGATTGATTCTTTCTACTGTGCAACAAAACAGCAACAACAGTCCAGGCTGGTACAGCTGAGACATATAAGGCACACATCAGAACAGAGTCTGGGTGGACCGCCTGCAGACGTGATACCAGCAGAGGCACCACCTTTCAGGGTTTAACTATCTACAGGGTCTTCATGATGTAACTGGAGGAGGGAAGTCACAAAATGTTACGAAATCAGTTCCATGTTAGGATAAGTACTTGACTTCCTGTCACGATTTCTCTGAAGTTAGATGCCAACGTGGAGAAAAGCTCTACTTCAGAATAACATTTACATTAAAGCAAACTGACCCGGTCTGTAACATTTACAGACACAAGCAACTCAGATACACGGATAAGATCCTTACCATCCAGATGGCCATCCTTCCTGGATCTGATGGGGGTACTGTTCCAAAGTCCACAGACCTGCAGGTTTTTCTTCACATGTATTTATATATAGATATATATATATACTCAGAAGGACCCAGAAGGCTTCTGGTTTGTTCATATTTACATTTTACATGATACATGATAATCTATCATCCATCCATCCATCCATCTATCATCCATCCATCTATTATCCATCCATCCATCCATCCATCCATCCATCTATCATCCATCCATCTATCATCCATCCATCCATCCATCCATCCATCTATCATCCATCCATCTATCATCCATCCATCTATCATCCATCCATCCATCCATCTATCATCCATCCATCTATCATCCATCCATCCATCCATCCATCATCATCCATCCATCTATCATCCATCCATCCATCCATCTATCATCCATCCATCTATCATCCATCCATCCATCCATCTATCATCCATCCATCTATCATCCATCCATCCATCCATCTATCATCCATCCATCTATCATCCATCCATCCATCCATTTTCTGCCGCTTATCCAGAGTTGGTTTGCAGAGGCAGCGCCTAAGCAGGGAAACCCAGACTCTCCCCCAACCACATTCACCAGATCGTCTGGAGGGATTCCAAGGTGTTCCCCAGGCCAGCCACGAGATGTAGTCTTTCCAGCGTGTCCTGGGGTCTTCCCCAGGGCCTCGTTCTGGTGGGACGTTGCCCGGAACACCTCACCAGGAGGCGTCCAGGAGCGCATCCTGACCAGATACCCCGAGCCACCTCATCTCGGTCTCTTCGATGTTGGAGGATGCAGCGGTTCTACTCTGAGCCCTCCCGGATCACCAAGCTTCTCAGCCTATGTTAAGGGAGAGCCCCGGCCACCCTGCGGGAGAAACAATCATTTTGGCCGCTTGTATTCGTGATCTTGTTGTTGTTTCGGTCACTACCCACAGCTCGTGACCATAGGTGAGGGTAGGAACGTAGATTGACCAGTAAATCCAGAGCTGAACCAGTAAACAACTCGGCTGATCGTGGAAATTCTGTCCATAAAAGTTATTAACCGAATCGGTATCAAAGGGCAGCCTTGACGGAGTCCAACCCTCACTGGAAACAACTCTGATTTACTGCAGGTGATGTGGACAAGCTCTGACACCGGTCATACGGGGACCGGACAGCTCATACAAGGGGGTCCAGCACTCCGTATTCCTGGAGTACCCCCAACAGGAGTCTCCTTGGGGCACGGTCAACGTCTTCTCCGAGTCCACAAAGCACATGTAGACTGGTTCAGCGAAACTCCCCATGCCCCCTCAAAGATCCTGAAGAGGGTATAGAGCTGGTCTACTGTTCCATGACCAGGATGAAAAACCACACTGCTCCTCCTCAATCTGAGGTTCGACTATCCGATGGACCCTCCTCTCCAGCACCCCTGAATAGACCTTACCGGGGAGGCTAAGGAGTGTGATCCCCTTGTAGTTGGAGCACACCCTCTGGTCCCCCTTTTTGAAGAGGGGGACCACCCCCCAGTCTGCCAGTCCAGGGGAACTGTCCCCGATGTCCACCGCGATGCTGCAGAGGCGTGTCAACCAAGACAGCCCTACAGCATCCAGAGCCTTAAGGAACTCTGGATTGGTGTTTCTGATTGGTGCTCTGACAGGTAACAAAGAATCTACTGAAGCCGTCCGGAAGTCATTCACCATGGCCTCTCCATACTCCTGCCATGCCTGAGTTTTTGCCTCAGCAACTGCTGAAGTCATGTTCTGTTTAGCCTGCCGATACCAGCGAGCTCCAGAGTCCCACAGGCCAAAAAGGCCCGATAGGACTCCTTCTTCATTTAGCTTCTGTAGCTGAGGATCAGACATCCACCAGGGTCCCCCACCTTTGGCTGCTGCCCAGCTCACACTGCACCCGACCAGTGCGGGTCCTCCCGTAGGTGGTGAACCCACAGGAGGGGGGGGCCCATGTCACTCTTTCAGTCTGAGCCTGACTGGGCCCCATGGGCCCCACCTCCAGGCCTGGCTCCAGAGGGGGGCCCCATGATCCACATCCGGGTAGGGAACCTGGAACCATTGTTTTTATTCACTCATAGGGGTCTGTTGAGCTGGGCTTTGTCTGGTCCCCTCCCTAGGCAACCCTATAGTGTGCGTCATACCTGTTTATTGACATGGCACCTGTATTCATTGTCTCATATTTTCATGATATCTTACATTACTTGTAGTTGTTGTTGTTCTCCTATCAATGATTTTCATACATTCTATTCTATTCTATTCTATTCTATTCTATTCTATTCTACAGTCATTTAGCAGACGCTTTTATCCAAAGCGCTTACATTTGAGAGTAAGAACAACACAAGCATGAATTCACCAACACAGATGGGACGTCATCATTAAGTGATAGTCAGACTGCTTTTGAGTCCAGTTGTCCAGAGGCAGTGCATATAATTTTTTTTTTTTTTTTTTTTTTTTAAGTCATTTTATTTTAAATACAAGATCACGATTTCATCACAAATATCAGCTTGGGCATAGGGCACACACGCTTCTTCAGTACTTGGTTGAGCCAAAGAGCTGGACAAATCTTTCTAACTCATTTAGTTACATGACGGACCCCAGGAAGAACAGCTGCAGCTTTTGCTGCTGCTAATGGGACCCTAAAAGTTAAATGAAATGAAAAAAAGTGAAGAGGTGGTTTTTGCTGCCTCTGCAGTCAGATTCTCTTTAATTTCACCTTCACATGCTTCACAGCTGGATTCACGTGTCTTTATTTGCAGAAATCTTACTGCTGTGCATGCAACCACAGGAGATGTAAGTGGAGGAAGTGCATGAATAAATAATCCATCTACTTTAACACCACCTTTAATCTGCTCAGCTCCCAGTGAGTGACACAAAGAGGTAAAGGCCTGCCGTACCCGGACCACCTTAATATACTCCTTCCTTTTCCTGACCGGAAAGCAAGGAAAGATGTTTTATTTTCATTTCCAGGCTGTTTAATTCATGTTTTTCATTTCCATGGTGAAACCATTCAGTTCAGACTGGAAGGTTCTGGTCCAGTCCAGAGAAAACGATCCATCTGGTGAGACAGAGAAGAAATCCGACCTGCTTTAAGTTTGCTGGCAGGTACGGAGACGTGAGTACAGCTGTGATGTGCTCATGGGCCACATGCTGAGGTTTAACTCTGGAGGTGGAGGAGCTCAGACACCCAAGTCCAAGTGAGAACAGGCAGGAGCTGCAGAACTTGCCGGAAGAAATCAGCTGGTATTAGAGACTGAAGCATGTTTAACCTGAGAAATCCTCTTTCCTCTCAGAGGAAAGCTTCACTTCTCCTTCACAGAGCAGAAAATCCACTGATGCTGCACCATGAGAACAGCTGAAGATGTTTCTCATTAAAAAAACAAGTTTATTTTTTATTCTGAGGTGAGAATCCTGAATTTACTGATGAGACATCATGGACAGTTTCTGATGTTTCTGATGATGGGGTGCTGATGTTTCATTACCACCAACTGATCCATTAAACCAACCGTCAGGTGAAGACCAGTCTGAACCGGAGGAGGCGGAAACAAATATGGTGATATATTCAGTATATTTCCTTCAGTTCTGGGCAAGGCAAGTTTATCTGTAGTACAGTTCAAAGTCAAGGTGACTCAAAGGCTTTACTGAAAACAAGAAGAATCATTTAACATTAAAAACAAAAGAAAAAGGAAAAAGAAGAACGTAGGTTAAAAACAATATTAAAATCTGCTTAACAGAACCAGACCCAGATCTGGACTCTAAATAAAACTAGTTCATGCAGCAGAGAACAGGTGGGTCTTTAACCTGGATCTAAATAAACTGAGTGAAGCTGAATGCAGCTTCTCCATGTCTGGTTTCTGACTCTGGAACTGATAAGAAACTGGATCCAGATGACCTGAGGGTTCTGGCAGGTTCATACTGGGTCAAGAGGTCTCTGATGTATTTTGGTCCTAAACCATTCAGATCTTTCTAGACCAGCAGCAGAACTTTAAAGTCTATCCTCTGACAGACCGGCAGCCAGTGTAAAGACCTCAGAGCTGGACTGATGTGGTCCACTTTCTTGGTCTTAGTGAGGACTGGAGCAGCAGAGTTCTGGATCAGCTGCAGGTGTCTGACTGATGTTTTAGGTAGAACCTGTAAAAAACACTGTTTACAATAATCAAGCCGACTAAAGATGGAAAGCTGGACTAGTTTTTTCCAGGTCCCTGCTGAGACATCACATCTTTTACCCTTGATATGTTTTTAAGCTGATAGTAGGCTGACTTTGTGGTTCCCTTCATGTGGTTCTCAAAGTTTAGGTCTGAGTCCATCAGTAGACCCAGATTTCTGGCCTGGTTGGTGTTTTTAGGTGTATAGACTGAAGCTCTGTGGTGACCTTTAATTGTTCCTCTTTGGCTCCAAAAGCCGATCACCTCAGTTTAGTTTTTGTTTAACTGGAGAAAGTTCAGACACATCCAGTCATTAATCTCCTGAATACATTTACCAAGAGCCTGTACGGGGCCTCGGTCTCCTGCTGACATTGTAATATATACCTGTGAGTCATCTGCGTAGCTATGGTAACTAATGTTGTTCTTTATGACCTGTGCCAGTGGGAGCATGTAGATGTTAAACAGAAGAGCCCCAGGACTGAACCTTGGGGAACTCCACATGTAATTCTTGTCTGTTCAGATGTAAAGTTACCTACTGACACAAAGTACTTCTTGTTCTTTAAATAAGATTTAAACCAGTGTAGCACCAGAGAGGGTTTGTTATTCTGTCGACAGCAGTAAATAAGGACCCAAGTTTATGACACTTTCTGCTAATAATGTCAGAGAAACAGGACTTCCTGCTTTCCTCAGGTGAAATTATAAGATGTGAAGTTTCTCTTTATGTCATAATGAATCTGTAGATGTGTTTTTTCTCCATCTGCTCTCGACTTTCAGACCTCTTTTTCCATTTTTTCACCAGTGTGGATTTCTCCATGAAGACTTTTTCTTCCAGAGACAACCTTCACCTTAACAGGAGCAATAGCAATAGACGTGCTGTGCTGATGCTTCGGGGCATGGCGGATGATCCAAGAAAGTCTTTACACAAAGCCCGTTTAGGAGGCTTGCATCGTTTCAGAAGTGACATCACTGATTACATCACTGTTTGACTCTAGCACGTGCCTGGTTCATGAAGTGGTCCAGAACTTGCCCGTGAGTCTCATCTTTGTTTTCCAAGGCTGAACCCAAACAGATAGAGAAATGATTACTGCCCTCTAACACAAGCAAAGCTATCGTCTTCTGCCTGATTCTACCAACACTGTTTTACAGAAGGCAAAAAGAACACAAACTTCACTCCTCCTGCCCTCATATATATATATATATATATATATATATAGTATATCATATAACATATGAGATCCAGCTAGCATCCGGCTAACACTCAGCTAGCATGAAGCCGGAGAGGTCACGGCCTCATGCGGAATAACACCTGCAGAAAAATATTTATCTCTTAGCATCAGCACCCCACCTCCTCCCAGCCCACCTCAGGTGGCCTCCTGACCCTCAGGCCGGTGTCCTCGCCTTCACCTCTGTGACCTCCATGAATGTTAAAAAGAAAATTATTCTGAAGCCATCAGAAAATGCAGGAGAGAAAAAAATCCAATACAATGAGAGAACACATGGAGGAATCCCATTTTCCAGCTGCCATTCCCGGTGCTGGCAGGATAATAGCAGACATCCTGGTGTTGGATAAGCCGTGATAACAAATAGCTCAATCTGCTGCGTCCTCATCGACCGGGCTATCTCCCCCTCACACACAAAGCTGCAGAATGATGAAGAATGGCCGTCAGGTGCATGAAACATGCTCTGCTGTAGATCCCACCAACAAGCAGAGAGGAGAGGAGTGAGCTGTATTTAGACGCCAGCAGCAGGCGGAGAAATTCACCACAGTTGGTTTAGTGAAATGTTCCCCAACGCTCTTCCTAAATTGTCGACATTAAACATGAGAAGAATTAGAAAAAGTAAAGCGTGTAGCAGATCCTGGAGAGAGGCCGGCTGTTCTCTACTTTACGACTGGAGCCATAAAATTCTTCCAACAAGCCTCTTTATTGCCTTCCGACTGTTTCCATCTCATTCCAGACGCGTCTCACACTTCTTAATGGCCTCGCATTTAAATTCCCTCTAATGAGGCGAGGAAACGAAGGTGGAGAGGCAGCAGGAAGTCTGAGCGATTCAGGATGAAAGGTCAAAGCTTTCCATCTACAAGGTCATACTCGTCATCCACAGATGGATCAGGACTCATCCAGGTCCAGGTCCCAAAGTCCCAACATCCAGGTAAAAAAGTCCAAGTCTCTGTTCGGTTTAGGTCATTTTCTGTTTTATTTTTCTACTTTTATGTCTATGTACATGTTGTTTTGAAGCGATCGTTGATGTGTTTGTACAGTTTATTTTTCATGTTTGTGTTATTCTGGTGCTGCTTCCTGCCTGGTCCTCATCTAGATAAAGTTTCCATACTTAGACCGCATGCTTCATAATCAGCAGTTCAGTTGTGCCTCTTGATCCATTGAGGAATATTTTTTACAGAGCAGCTACTGAATCTGTGGTATAGGACGCCATTACTAGCTGCTTTGAAAACCTGACTGTAAAATCAAAAGCAGAGATATTAAGTCTGAATGAGACAGCAGGAAAATCCCTGGTTCAACACGACTTTTATCTCCCCAAGACTTGTTTGGACAAACCTCCCTCAGACAGACTAACAGCATCTTACTTGACTCTTCCCACCATGGACTGCACCTGATTTACTGACCTCAGGGAGACGATTCAGGGTCCCCCAGTCCATGAGTCCACCAGGTTAGGCAGAACCGGACAGGAAGTCCATGAGATCAGGAGTTCTGAGCCGATTCTGTCGTCTGTGGAAAAAATGTTTGTTTGAAGGTTGATCACAGGGGACTCTCTGTGGATGGAGACGAGCAGACATAAGTGGACGCGGAGCGAGGACGGCCTTGTCATCACTGCCTCCATCCTCTCATCTGGAGAAGCCAGTCTGGCTCCAGACCACCCGACAGAAACCCCACCACTTCCAGTGTCACGTCAGTGCACAGTGGTCTGAGCGCACACACGTCGTGCACTTTGTGGCTCTCAACATGCACGCTTCAGCATTATCTTAATCCATACATATTCAGGTGTCTGTGTTGCCATGGCAGCAGCACTAATCTCATCACACGTCCTGGAGCTCAGTCCGGGTCGGAACAATCTCCAGCTCATATTTCCGTGTAATCTGCAGCGCGGGTCAGACGGGAACCTAAAGCTTCTAATTCCTGAACAGTCATCAAAATAATTCATCTCGTTTATTATCCTCCTCTGTCAACAGCTGATTTAATTCATCCAAACTCGTCTGAAAATATTCTGATATTTACAGACAGTAAAAACCACATCTATTCATTTTATTCTACATCCAGCTTCATGTTTCAGACTTGAAACAGATTAAAGCAAATAGACAAGTTAAATAAATACCTTGGAGCTCCTTGTTTGGTTTTTCTCTGTTCAGAGCACCAATCAGAAAACTGATCCGAGTTGATGATCCGATTTTTCATTTTGGAAACAATAAGAGGAAAATGAGACGTGGTTCCTCCCTTCTCTCATTTTCACCATCTCAGTGCGTAGACCAGCTGCAGAGAAGTTTTACTCTTCTTCTTCTCTCAGGGATGAAAGCATGAAAAGTGATGAAGATTTTCCTGCCGCAGATCAGAGGAAACATGAACTTTATTCTAAATATCTGCAAAGAGAAAAAACAGAACCAGGTTTCATTTGGTGATTGATTACGACCAGACCGTACAGTTCTGGTCCAGCACCGGTTCAGGTCCAGTCCAGATCTGGTTCAGCTCCTGTAATATTATTCATCAGTAATATTGATGAATAATATTACATCATTATCACAAGGCAGCCACCCAGTTTTTGAAAACATTTATAGTTAAAATGTAAAACTCTCAGTTTGGACTATCTGGATCATCTCTGATCTACTTGATGTTTAATCCACTCCTGAACGCAGTGGAGTGGGAAACACCTCCACACTCAGTTTCACATCTTCCCTGAGCCTCCTCTTCCACTGAGAACCAATCACAGACTCCAGAGTCCCGCTTCTTCGTTCAGATCTTGTGAAGATCCTCCCCCCTCCAGCTCTGCTAATAATCAGACATGCTGCTTTGATCCAGACTTGCCTCAGACTCAGAGATGATCTGCTGTCTTTATTCTGAACTGAGGAAGAGTTTTCCGAACAATCTACAGCTTTGAAATATAAAAGTTGTCCAGAAAACCCAATATAGACCCTCTGTAAAGTAGAAATACCTTCAGAACTTCTCCTGATTAACAAACCTGCAATATATCCTGCTGATTAACAAAGAGTTTCCATGGCAACAGAATAGTGGGACCAACAGATTAAACTTTCTAAAACCCAGTTAATGAGCGAAAAACACGGAATCCCAAATCCCAAGTTAGAGAGGAAGAGGATGCAGAACAAGAGGAAGGCAGAGAGAAAACAGAAGGAAATTCAAACCATTTCTTCCAACAGGAAGATTTAAAAGCCGACAGGAGATCGCTAGCTAACATCATGGACAAGCTACAGCTGCTAACAAGGACACAGAATGAATACAGAGAGTGCAGTATCATGTGCTTCACGGAGACACAGCTGCATGAACACATCCTGGACTAATGTGTCTGAACTCTGCTTTAAGACTGTACCTGCAGACCGCGATAAGACCGTCAGCGGAAAGCTAAAGGGAGGTGGAACTGCAGAGCTTTGTAACCACGGTTGGTGCATCCTGGACACGTCACTGTAATGGAGAAGATTTGAACAAGGGGCATGGACTTGTTAGCCCCGAGATTTCTGCCATACTATTTACCCAGAGAGTTTTACCTCTTATTCTGGTAGTGATTTACACCGTACCTAGTACTGCAGCAGATACAGCCTGTGACATCATCAGCTCCATGGTTGCTAGGCTGCAGATACAGCCTGTGACATCATCAGCTCCATGGTTGCTAGGCTGTAGATACATTCTGTGACATCATCAGCTCCGTGGTTGCTAGGCTGCAGATACATTCTGTGACATCATCAGCTCCGTGGTTGCTAGGCTGCAGATACAGCATCTTAAAACATTCGTTGTGATCTCTGGAGACTTCAACATCACCATCTCTGCAACAACACTCCACCAGAGAAAACAAGATGCTAGACTTGTTTTATGCAAATGTTAAAAAATCATGCAGCTCCTCTACCTGCTTCCTTTAGGAAGATCAACCATGATCTGGTTCTTCTCACTTCCACCTACAAGCCCATCGTTCAGCAGCAACCAGACTATTAAAACCTGGTCTATTGAAGCTGACGATGCTCTTAGAGCTGCTTTGAGGCCAACGGACTGCAACGTCCTCTGTGAACCACATGGAGACAAACAATGCCACAACTGAGAGACAGACTAATATTTTCATCAGCCCGTGGTGGAGAGGTCCAGCATCTGCTGGTGCAGCAAAACCAGAACGAGAACCAGAGACTTAAAGAAACTGATCCAGATTGTTTTAGTCCTGATTCTGTGGACTGACCTGGATGCTGCACAAACTGCTGGACATGATTGATTCTTCGCATCCTCTCCGCAACACAGAGAGGAAAGTAGCATTTAGTCAGAGGCTTTTTCAGGTCTGTTGGAAGACAGGAAGGTCCAGGAGGTCTTTTCTGCATCAGACATCAGCCTCTGGAAGAAGATCTGTCAATTCAATATTAATTATCTTTAACAACATTACAGTTTCCCCCAGCGGATAAATATATTTTTCATTTTTCTAACCAGAACCCATGTCACGTGTTTTACTGGAATCTGGAGCATCTTCAGACCAGAACCTTCATCCTCCTGAGTGTTTGTGACCTGAAGCAGCGTTTGTTGGTTGGTGCGTCCGTCCGTCCGTCCGTCCGTCCGTCCGTCCGTTCGTTCGTTCGTTCGTTCTCTACCGCTTTGCCCATTACCGGTTGGAGGGAGACTGGAGCCTAACCCTGCATTTAGCAGGTGAGAGGCAGGTACACCTGGACAGGTCACCAGTCCATCAGATGAAAATATGAAGTGTGTAAATGTGTGTGAAGGTATAAACCATTTACAGAGGAGGAGGGTGGAGATGACTCAGGTTGTCCTCTCGCTCGCTGTGTTGATCAGATGAGATAGAAAACAAGCTGATCTGGATTGAATCATAATCCAGGTTTATAATCCAGCAGCTTGCATCTGCAGAGTAGCTGCTGCATCACAGCGTGAGGACACTGGCCACGGGTCAGCCGTGCCGCTGTTGCATCAGACAGTGGAGGATGCTGGGAAACATCTGTTACAGCATCTCAATGAGAAGGTTCGGTTCCATAGAACCAGGCGAGATGGGATCGGTTCTGTAAAACTAGATGAGACGGACCGGTTCTGTGAAACCAGGTGAGATGAGCCGGTTCTGGTTTGCTTGAGGATGATTATTCCAACAGTTTCTTCTTCTACTCTCACGTCTCTGACAGCTCTTCACCATCGTCTTCCTCGCAGCTCAAACTGTGACGTGATGAGTAAATGTGCAGAATTAATCATTTAAAATGAGAATTAAATGAAAAACCACAGCAGCTACATCATGTTTGTCTTTCTCCCAAATTCATCCAGGTTCTGGTTCTGATTCAAACACAAACACGGCAGCAGGTCTGATGCTGAGCAGCTGGGAGGAGAAGTGAACGTGTGCACACGCGTGTCCATGTGTGCACACATGTGTGTGTATACATATGTATAAGAACACATTACTGTGCGTATCAGAGCGTGGCCAATCCTCTTACAGTTCAACATATCATCATGCATTAGTGTACTGGGTCACCTTATCAGGCTGAAATATTCATGCTGTAAGGCTCATTCCTCACAGGGAGGATCACACATGCCACACACACACCACACACACACATGTTACAGCTCAGAGATGTGAACACGCACAGTCAGGTTTCCAGCCAAAAGACATACGAGAAACAGGTAAAGGTTGAGATTCATCACATCATTGATTCAGTCAGTAAAACAGAGGCTGTGATGTCAGAGGTCGCCATGGTTACGTCATCAATCATCTTTATCAGCTTGTCATTGGTTTCACCTTCAGTGGGAGTGAAGAGAAAAGAAGTTGAAGGAAAATGGGACAGAGTCTTCCTCTGGCTGGGGTCTTCCTTCTTCTCTGGGGTGGTGGCTGGTCTCCTGGGCCATGGGGGACCTCTGGCTCTGGTCTTTGCAGGGACCTGGTCTCATTTACAGGATCACTTTTCATACCTGACCAGGTCCAGCCACTGGTACTGTGGTTTGATCACCTCATGTTTTTCTTTGTGTTGCTGATGTTTCTGATTCATGGTTTTTCTGTCTTTGGTTTTGTTGTCTTTTTCTAGGTGCTCCTGATGATTGTCAAGCTTTGTTTTTCTTGTAGACGTTGCAGGTCTTCAGGTGTAGCAGCTACTGGCCTGGTTTTTCCTGTTTAGACTGAACAGCTGATTCTGGATCCTTGTCTGTCTTGTCCTCTCTTTGTTCTCACCTTTCTTTTAATTATTTAATTTAACTGTTTCTACCTGAAAAAAATTTATTTCAGAGATAGAATCTGACAGTTGAGAGACATGATCTGACAGCAGACAGTTGTGAGTCAGAAATAACATCCATGTTTTCTTCTTTTCTAACTTCTTTAAATAATTCTCTCAGGCAGGGACAGATTAATAACCCCCCCTCCTCAGCAGCAGACATGCAGGGAACATCCGCAGTCTCTGGTTTTAACAGGAAACAGTAAAATGTAGAGTTGTTAGTTCAGGATAGCGTTTGTGAACATCTGAGCTGTACGTTGATAGAACACTGATAATTAATTTAACTCAGCCAGGAGAGAAGAGACGTTTAATCATCCAGTTGGTTAATGGCACTCCGAGGAGCATCCCCCAGTCCCCTCCCTGTCAGGACCAGCTGAAGCTGTTCCTGCATAAATCCCTCCGCCTGGATCCCACTTTTCACATTTCATGAATGTTACAGCTGGCACGCAGGCGGAGGCTGCACAGGACGCTGGCCAGCAGCAGATCTGCAGAATGGAAAGCAACTGTGCATGAGGCCAACATGCACACACACAGCCTTCCAGCCCATGTGTCCCAAATACAACATCTCCAAATCCTGAAAGAGAGATTTCTTCTCCAACACGTTCCCCGTGTGGCGCCATGCGTCAGGAGACCCAGTTCTTTCTTATCCCTTCTACAGGAAAAGATCCAGTTCACTGTAGTCCAGTTAGAACCCAGCTATAAATCCATTATATGATCCATATCACTCCATCAGAAGCAGGACCTGGAGGGAAGGACTTGGACCACTGGAGGCAGGAAGAACAGGCCAGGTGATGAAGGGTTAACGTTTCCGTGTGAATGGTTTGGATGCTTCTTGTAGGAATTCTGTCTGATGTCTCAGGAAGGTGTTTACAGGGACTCATGGAGGAACTTTGGCTCCAGCTTTACTGTAAATGAGGTTTTTATGTTTATGATCCAGCTGAGAAACGGGACCGATGGAGGAAGATTCCTCTGGCTTAAGCAGGAACACAATCACAAACCTCATTCTACTTAATCTGACTACAAATAGTCCAGAAAGTTTCTGATTGTGGAGGGGAGTCAGAAGTCAGAGGAAGAAGACCGGAGGAGGAGTGGAGCTTCTGGGTAATCCCAGATAATCCTTGAGGCCAAATCTCTGTCAAAAAAACACATATGCCATCAGAGGGAGGAAAAGAGGAGCAGGGGGTCAGCAGTAATCAGCTGTCAGCTTTAAAGCAGCGGGGACGGTTAAAAGACCAGAATCCATGAAGTCCTGCTGAGTCACACATTACCTGCCCCGTAAATCAAAGTCAGATCAGGCTGATGGGGGGAAATGATGAGTCTTCAGGACTGATTGACTTCATTGACCACAGGGAGGAGACGGGACATGTCAGTCAGGAGAACCAGAGCAGGACAACAGTAAAAGACTGAAGAGGAGTTCATGAAGGGTCACTTTAAAGACCTGAGTGGGTGTGGGCTCTCCCAGTCCACCCACTCCAGGTCCACAGACCAGCCCACACACTTATTTACACCACACATCCACATCTGCACTACTTTCCTCACGCCCTTCCCCACGGAGCGCCCTTCCCTCTGCTAATCCCTCGGAGTCTATAAATGCGTCCGTCTCCGCCTGAGATTAGGACGGACCTTGCCTCATTAGTGCCTCATTAACACATCAGATAGCGGGCTTAGCGGCGGACCAGAAGAAAAGAGAAGCTTCTGCAGCTAAATAAAAACATTCTCACAGACTCCAAATGCAGCATCTCTGACGGAGAGGCGCGTCCAGCAGCCTGGGGGAGCGGGGCATGTCCGGGCTCAGGTAGTCGAACAGGGTGTGTGCATATACAGTTCCAAACAAAGTTCAGTTAAATTCTCCCCCCTGCAACCCCACAGTTCCAGCAAATCTCTCTTCAGTGTGAGAAGCAGAGGTCTAATTCCTGCGTCCTCGGCTCCCGCTGCCAATCCATTTACCCCACAGGCCTCTCTGAAGCTCAGATAGATGTTTGCAGGCTTAACATGGAATAAATCCTCTGCATATCGATGCAATTTAAGCTGAGCAGGCTGCTGCTGCTGGGGGCCGGCCGGTCCTAAACCAACAATGAAGAACTCATCATGACACATGGAGGATTCCCAGGAAGAGCACGTAACTCACTGTATTTACTGTAGTCATGTCGTACGGGTCCAACCAGACACCAGAAATCAGAGGAAAGGCCGGATTGATATTCTATACATGGAAGCATCTCTGTATATTTACCAGCTGTAGGCCAGTGGGCCTTAGATGGCGGCTCTCTGTTTATGTGTGTCTTTAGTCAGGATGGTGTGCATGAGAAGGTGGTGCAAGGCATCGGAGGTTAGGTTTTCAGTCTGAATGGAGGCAGGTTTTACTGCGCTGCTGTGTAGATGCTGCTATTAAAAAAATATTCAAATTTGGGGCATGGAAACATGTAAACAGGACCCAACAAAACTGCAGTAACTTCTCTGTAGAGAGCTTCTCGTGTTTCATGGAGATTTAGGTTTAAAACATGTTTCTGTGAAGAAAAAGTCAGCTGTGTTCCCATCACTCCTGATCAGAGCGGAGTCGACCCAGGAATGCTGCAGGATGCAGAAATTCAGATTAAACTCATGATTTTAGCTTCTGAACTGAAAACGGTTGCTTGTGAGGCTAAAATGAGAAATAAAGGAACTTTGTATAATTATATCCAGTCCAAACATTTCTTCCTCTTAAAGCTTCTCTTTTCTTAGTGAGCTACATTCCTCGGCTGTCGTCTCTGCACAGCCTGAAAAAAGCTGACAACTTCATGGATGAGGAGGAAAACTTGAGCTGCAGCAGTCCGTCCATGCCCACAGCTCTTTCCTCTGGCTGCCACGGTAACGCCGGGCGGTAAACGATGGCCGCTAATCACACGGCGCCAGCAGGACCATAACTGCCAGCTCGGCTTGATTTCAGCTGCAGCTCTACAGAACTAAACACACGCTTCACAATGTGGTCATTTATCATCCTGCATCGACAGTTGGCTAACTTGTGAGAGAAGGAGGATGAAGAAAGAGGAAGAGGATGAAAAGAGGAGTGAAAGGTGAGCAGATGAAGGCAGGAGCATGAATAATAGAAAGTGTGTTTTCCCAGCGCTCAGAGAATTACTCTCACTCTGCAGCGTTTAATCGATGCCTCTGCTTGTCTCTCACACAGATATACACACTTCCAACAACCTCAGCTTCTCTCTGCAAATTACAGGAGCCGCATCTTAACCTGGTCCTGAGCTCCAGAGTCCACTTCTCTGGGCTCGGAGCATCCAGGATGGACCGTTACATGGTGGTGACCTGGACCGGGTCAGACCAGTAAGGATTCCAGATCATTTTTGGATGAAAAGAAGCAAAGTTTCAGAGTTCTGTGATGGTATCAGGGTTGGACCAGAGTTTTTCTACCTGGTCCTGTCCAGCATCATAACAACTGGGTGCTGGTCTGGCTGCTGGGGTTGATTTGCCAAGAGGAGCTTTGTGGATATAAGGCTCCTCTTGAGGGCGGCAGAGAAAGGCCCTGGACTTGAGTCCTGACCTGGACCAACCAGGACCCCATGCCAGAGGACACCTAGAGACACATTTGCAGGAAGACTGGGCGATGTCCTTAATGCTGGATCATGCTGGAAGTGTTGGGAGAAGGAAACATATTCCAGACCAGGAAAAGACTCACTGAACCAAGTTTTTCTGGAATGTATCGGGTCTGAACGTGGAAATGATGAAATGAAGGAGATGATAAAAGCATGAACCCCTCCGTCCCTGCTCCTCTCTGAGTCAGAGTTGATCCCTGATGAGCTTCTCTTGTTCACATCCTTCTTTTCCTCTGTGTGCCTCAAACAGCGAATGTTCTACCTTCATGTTAACACACATCCACAGCAGCCGCAGGTTCATGCTGCGCACGCTCGGTCACGCCGTGCACGCTCTTGTCTGCAGCTTCAGCCTCAAGTCAGAACCTCACATCAGTTTCTGCTTCTCTATGGATCCTTTTAGACCCCCCACCCCCTGGTTCAGGTTTTCTTTCCTCTGTTTTGTTGGCAAAGAAGCAGGAAGAAGTCTGTGTTTGCAGGAGGGATGGAGGGATGAGGAGGAACATGGAGGGAGGTGTCGCTCTGTAATCAGATCTTAGCAGGATGCTGATTTGATGTTTGCAATATTACTTTGGCTGATTTCTTCATGTGAGTGGGTCCTCTTGGGACAGGATGAGCTTTGCATGGATCAAAATAAAAGAAATGAAATGAAGATCAAAATGAAAACAGATGGTTTCTGCAGCAGCAGCTTTCGTGTAAACAGTCTTCAGACGGGAGGAATTCATTTAGCTGCAGAGACACAAGACTTTCTATCAGAATTTACCGCAGGTTAGAACAGGTTCAGAAAAATGGGAATTATATCCAATTTACTCCTCATTTCTATTCTAACTAGAACCATCTATTTAACTTGAAATGAAGATGCAGAAATGATGCAGAATGTTACGCTACATTAACACAATATTTAACTCTTCACATGTAGACCACAATTCCAGAAAAGTCAGGGCTGTGGGTAAAATGTAAATAAAAATGAAGCCACGTTTTATCCCCAGCAACAGATCTGGAAAAAAGTTGGAACAGGAGCAACAAAAGGCTGGAAAAGTACCTGGTACAAACCAGAAACACCTGGAGGAGCATTGGACAACTAACCAGGTTAACTGGCAACAGGTCAGTAACATGACTGGTATAAAAGGAGCATTTCAGAGAGGCAGAGTCTCTCAGATGGAAAGATGGACAGAGCTTCACCAATCTGAGACAAACTGGATCTAAAACTGGAACAATTTCAGAAAATGTTCCTCAGACGTTGAAGATCCTCCATCTACAGTGTAGAACATCATCAGAAGATTCAGAGAATCAGAAGGAATCTCTGTGTGCATGGGACAAGGTTGTAAATTGGTAAAATGTCCGTTTCAACATCTGATATTTGTTATTTATTGTCTACTGGGAATAAAATATGAGTTGATGAGATTCTGATTTTATTTACATTTTACACAGAGAACCAACTTTTGGGGGAATTGTGATTGTACACAAGCAAAATAATTTCATGAGCAACTTTCACAATGTTGTGAGGGAATAATGAACCTGACTGGTTCCAAAGCAGGATGTAAACAGAAACAAACTTCCTGTGGAAGCATCTTTGTTTGGATCTGTCTGTGAACGGTGTCCTCCTCCGACTCTGCTACCGTCCTCAAACTCATCTGCCAACATGAAGGTAGCAGACAGCAGCACAGACAAAGAGGAGAGGAGGGAGACAAGAAGAGAAAGGGAGTGAGGGGGGGAAACCACAGTAACAGAGGCATCAGAGATGAGCAGCTTAAGAGCTTAGACAGCATTAGAAACGCTTCATTTTTCCTGAAAGCATCTCAGGCTCGGCTCTGCAGAGACAGAAGACGAGAAGCCTGCAGATGATTCTGAAGAAAAAGGACAGGACAGAGATGAAGATCAGACATGTGAGACAGAAAGGAGACCAGGATGATGTCCAACGGTAGAAATATGACAATAGCTGCATCTAACCTGACAAAATCAAAGAAGAAGAAAAGAAATGTGGAGCATCCTCCATGTATACCCTCATGAGGGCTTCCAGAGAATGTCTGAGATGCAGCAGTTCAGCAGCTGGACTCCTGGTTAAGCCAGGCTGCTGTGATGATGCAGGATCTGGTTTAACAGATCCAGTCTGCTGAATCTGCAAGGTCTTATTATTTCCTCCTTTTGAAGATTGAAGACTGTCACTGGTGATGTCTGGAGAGCGGAGAACAAGTGGAAAATGTGTGGAGAGCGAGTGGAGAGTGAGTGGAAAACGAGTGGAGAGCCAGTGGAGAGCGAGTCAAAAACGAGTGGAGAGCGAGTGGAAGATGAGTGGAGAGCGGGAGGAGAGCGAGTGAAAAACGAGTGGAGAGCGAGTGGAAAACGAGTGGAGAGCGAGTGGAAAACGGGTGGAGAGCCAGTGAAAAATGAGTGAAAAACGAGTGGAAGACGAGTGGAGAGCAAGTAGAGAGCGAGTGGAGAGTGAGTGAAAAACTTGTGGCAACGAGTGGAAAACGAGTGGAGAGCGAGTGGCGAATGAGTGGAAAACAAGTGGAGAGCGAGTGGAAAACGAGTGGAGAGCAAGTGAAAAACGAGTGGAGAGCGAGTGGGAGATGAGTGGAGAGCGAGTGGAAAACGAGTGGAGAGCGAGTGGAGAGCAAGTAGAGAGCGAGTGGAGAGCGAGTGAAAAAACGAGTGGAGAGTGAGTGGAGAACGAGTGGAGAGTGTGTGAAAAATGAGTAGAAAGCAAGTGAAAAACGAGTAGAAAGCAAGTTGAGAGCGAGTGGAAAAAGAGTGGAGAGCGACTGAAAAACGAGTGGAGAGCAAGTGGAAAACAGGTGGAGTGCGAGCGAAAAACGAGTGGAGAGCGAGTGGAAAACAGGTGGAGTGCGAGCGAAAAACGAGTGGAGAGCGAGTGAAAAACGAGTGGAGAGTGAGTGGAAAACGAGTGGAAAGCAAGTGGAGAGCGAGTGGAAAACGAGTGGAGAGCGAGTGGTGAGCGAGAGAAAGATGGGTGGAGAGCGAGTGGAGAGCGAGTGAAAAACGAGTGGAGAGTGAGTGGAAAACGAGTGGAGAGCGAGTGGTGAGCGAGAGAAAAATGGGTGAAGAGCGAGTGAAAAACGAGTGGAGAGTGAGTGGAAAACGAGTGGAGAGTGAGTGGAAAACGAGTGGAGAGCGAGTGGAAGATGAGTGGAGAGTAAGTAGAGAGCGAGTGGAGAGCAAGTAGAGAGCGAGTGGAGAGCAAGTAGAGAACGAGTGGAGAGCAAGTGGAAAGTGAGTGGAGAGCGAGTGAAAAACGAGTGGAGAGCGAGCGAAAAACGAGTGGAGAGCGAGTGGAGAAAGAGTGGAGAGCGAGTGAAAAACTTGTGGCGAACGAGTGGAAAACGAGTGGAGAGCGAGCGAAAGACGAGTGGAGAGCGAGTGGCGAATGAGTGGAAAACAAGTGGAGAGCGAGTGGAAAACGAGTGAAGAGCGAGTGGAAAACGAGTGGAGAGCGAGTGGAAAACGAGTGGAGAGCAAGTGAAAAACGAGTGGAGAGTGTGTGGAAAACGAGTGGAGAGCGAGTGGTGAGCGAGAGAAAAATGGGTGGAGAGCGAGTGAAAAACGAGTGGAGAGCGAGCGAAAAACGAGTGGAGAGCAAGTGGAGAGCAAGTGGAAAATGAGTGGAGAGCGAGTGAAAAACGAGTGGAGAGCGAGCGAAAAACGAGTGGAGAGCGAGCGAAAAACGAGTGGAGAGCAAGTGAAAAACGAGTGGAGAGCGAGTGGTGAGCGAGAGAAAAATGGGTGGAGAGCGAGCGAAAAACGAGTGGAGAGCGAGCGAAAAACGAGTGGAGAGCAAGTGGAGAGCAAGTGGAAAATGAGTGGAGAGCGACTGGAAAACGAGTGGAGAGCGAGCGAAAAACAAGTGGAGAGCGAGTGGCGAATGAGTGGAAAACAAGTGGAGAGCGAGTGGAAAACGAGTGAAGAGCGAGTGGAAAACGAGTGGAGAGCGAGTGGAAAACGAGTGGAGAGCAAGTGAAAAACGAGTGGAGAGCGAGTGGAAGACGAGTGGAGAGCGGGTGGAGAGCAAGTAGAGAGCGAGTGAAAAAACGAGTGGAGAGTGAGTGAAAAACTTGTGGCGAACGAGTGGAAAACGAGTGGAGTGCGAGCGAAAAACGAGTGGAGAGCGAGTGGAAGACGAGTGGAGAGCGAGTGGCGAATGAGTGGAAAACAAGTGGAGAGCGAGTGGAAAACGAGTGAAGAGGGAGTGGAAAACGAGTGGAGAGCGAGTGGAAAACGAGTGGAGAGCAAGTGAAAAACGAGTGGAGAGCGAGTGGAAGACGAGTGGAGAGCGGGTGGAGAGCAAGTAGAGAGCGAGTGAAAAAACGAGTGGAGAGCGAGTGAAAAACTTGTGGCGAACGAGTGGAAAACGAGTGGAGTGCGAGCGAAAAAACGAGTGGAGAGCGAGTGGAAGACGAGTGGAGAGCGAGTGGCGAATGAGTGGAAAACAAGTGGAGAGCGAGTGGAAAACGAGTGAAGAGGGAGTGGAAAACGAGTGGAGAGCGAGTGGAAAACGAGTGGAGAGCAAGTGAAAAACGACTGGAGAGCGAGTGGAAGACGAGTGGAGAGCGGGTGGGGAGCAAGTAGAGAGTGAGTGGAGAGTGAGTGAAAAACTTGTGGCGAACGAGTGGAAAACGAGTGGAGAGCGAGTGGAGAGCAAGTAGAGAGCGAGTGGAGAGCGAGTGAAAAAACGAGTGGAGAGCGAGTGGAAGACGAGTGGAGAGCGGGTGGAGAGCAAGTAGAGAGCGAGTAGAGAGCGAGTGAAAAACGAGTGGAGAGTGAGTGAAAAACGAGTGGAGAGTGAGTGAAAAACTTGTGGCGAACGAGTGGAAAACGAGTGGAGTGCGAGCGAAAAACGAGTGGAGAGCGAGTGGAAGACGAGTGGAGAGCGGGTGGGGAGCGAGTGGAAGATGAGTGGCGAGCGGGTGGAGGGCAAGTAGAGAGTGAGTGGAGAGCAAGTAGAAAACGAGTGAAGAGCGAGTGGAAAAAGAGTGGAGAGTGAGTGGAAAATGGGTGGTGAACGAGTGGAGAGTGTGTGAAAAATAAGTAGAAAGCAAGTTGAGAGCGAGTGAAAAATGAGTGGAGAGCGGGTGGAGAGCAAGTAGAGAGTGAGTGGAGAGCGAGTTGAAAACGAGTGGAGAGCGAGTGAAAAACGAGTGGAGACTGAGTGGAAAAGGGGTGGAGAGCGAGTGGAAAACGAGTGGAGAACCAGTGGAGAGTGTGTGAAAAACGAGTATAAAGCAAGTTGAGAGCGAGTGGAAAACGAGTGGAGAGCGAGTGAAAAATGAGTGGAGAGCGGGTGGAGAGCAAGTAGAGAGTGAGTGGAGAGCGAGTGGAAAACGAGTGGAGAGCGAGTGAAAAATGAGTGGAGAACGGGTGGAGAGCAAGTAGAGAGCGAGTGGAGAGCAAGTGGAAAACGTGTGGAGAGCAAGTGAAAGAACGAGTGGAGAGTGAGTAAAAAACGAGTGGAGAGAGAGCGGAAGACGAGTGGAGACTGAGTGGAAAATGGGTGGAGAGCGAGTGGAGAGGGACTGGAAAACGAGTGGAGAACCAGTGGAGAGTGTGTGAAAAACGAGTATAAAGCAAGTTGAGAGCGAGTGGAAAACGAGTGGAGAGCGAGTGAAAAACGAGTATAAAGCAAGTTGAGAGCGAGTGGAAAACGAGTGGAGAGCGAGTGAAAAATGAGTGGAGAGCGGGTGGAGAGCAAGTAGAGAGTGAGTGGAGAGCGAGTGGAAAACGAGTGGAGAGCGAGTGAAAAATGAGTGGAGAGCGGGTGGAGAGCAGTAGAGAGCGAGTGGAGAGCGAGTGGAAAACGAGTGGAGAGCGAGTGGAAGATGAGTGGAGAGCGGGTGGAGAGCAAGTAGAGAGCGAGTGGAGAGCGAGTGGAAAACGAGTGGAGAGCGAGTGGAAGATGAGTGGAGGGCAAGTAGAGAGTGAGTGGAGAGCGAGTGGAAAACGAGTGGAGAGCGAGTGAAAAACGAGTGGAGACTGAGTGGAAAATGGGTGGAGAGCGAGTGGAGAGGGAGTGGAAAACGAGTGGAGAACCAGTGGAGAGTGTGTGAAAAACGAGTAGAAAGCAAGTTGAGAGCGAGTGGAAAACGACTGGAGAGCGAGTGAAAAATGAGTGGGGAGCGAGCGAAAAAACGAGTGGAGAGGAAGTGAAAAAACGAGTGGAGACTGAGTGGAAAATGGGTGGAGAGCGGGTGGAGGGCAAGTAGAGAGTGAGTGGAGAGCAAGTAGAAAACGAGTGAAGAGCGAGTGGAAAACGAGTGGAGAGTGAGTGGAAAATGAGTAGAAAGCAAGTTGAGAGCGAGTGAAAAATGAGTGGAGAGCAAGTAGAGAGTGAGTGGAGAGCGAGTGGAAAACGAGTGGAGAGCGAGTGAAAAACGAGTGGAGACTGAGTGGAAAAGGAGTGGAGAGCGAGTGGAGAGGGAGTGGAAAACGAGTGTAGAACCAGTGGAGAGTGTGTGAAAAACGAGTATAAAGGAAGTTGAGAGCGAGTGGAAAACGAGTGGAGAGCGAGTGAAAAATGAGTGGAGAGCGGGTGGAGAGCAAGTAGAGAGTGAGTGGAGAGCAAGTGGAAAACAAGTGGAGAGCGAGTGAAAAAACGAGTGGAGAGTGAGTGAAAAACGAGTGGAGAGAGAGCGGAAGACGAGTGGAGACTGAGTGGAAAATGGGTGGAGAGCGAGTGGAGAGGGACTGGAAAACGAGTGCAGAACCAGTGGAGAGTGTGTGAAAAACGAGTATAAAGCAAGTTGAGAGAGAGTGGAAAACGAGTGGAGAGCGAGTGAAAAATGAGTGGAGAGCGGGTGGAGAGCAAGTAGAGAGCGAGTGGAGAGCAAGTGGAAAACGAGTGGAGAGCGAGCGAAAAAACGAGTGGAGAGCAAGTGGTGAGCGAGAGAAAAATGGGTGGAGAGCGAGTGAAAAACGAGTGGAGAGCGAGCGAAAAACGAGTGGAGAGCAAGTGGAAAATGAGTGGAGAGCGAGTGAAAAACGAGTGGAGAGCGAGCGAAAAACGAGTGGAGAGCGAGCGAAAAACGAGTGGAGAGCAAGTGAAAAACGAGTGGAGAGTGTGTGGAAAACGAGTGGAGAGCGAGTGGTGAGCGAGAGAAAAATGGGTGGAGAGCGAGCGAAAAACGAGTGGAGAGCGAGCGAAAAACGAGTGGAGAGCAAGTGGAGAGCAAGTGGAAAATGAGTGGAGAGCGACTGGAAAACGAGTGGAGAGCGAGCGAAAAACGAGTGGAGAGCGAGTGGCGAATGAGTGGAAAACAAGTGGAGAGCGAGTGGAAAACGAGTGAAGAACGAGTGGAAAACGAGTGGAGAGCGAGTGGAAAACGAGTGGAGAGCAAGTGAAAAACGAGTGGAAGACGAGTGGAGAGCGGGTGGAGAGCAAGTAGAGAGCGAGTGAAAAACTTATGGCGAACGAGTGGAAAACGAGTGGAGTGCGAGCGAAAAAACGAGTGGAAAACGAGTGGAAGACGAGTGGAGAGCGGGTGGGGAGCAAGTAGAGAGCGAGTGGAGAGTGAGTGAAAAACTTGTGGCGAACGAGTGGAAAACGAGTGGAGAGCGAGTGGAGAGCAAGTAGAGAGCGAGTGGAGAGCGAGTGAAAAAACGAGTGGAGAGCGAGTGGAAGACGAGTGGAGAGCGGGTGGAAGACGAGTGGAGAGCGGGTGGAGAGCAAGTAGAGAGCGAGTGGAGAGCGAGTGAAAAACGAGTGGAGAGTGAGTGGAAGACGAGTGGAGAGCGGGTGGAGAGCAAGTAGAGAGCGAGTAGAGAGCGAGTGAAAAACGAGTGGAGAGTGAGTGAAAAACGAGTGGAGAGTGAGTGAAAAAACTTGTGGCGAACGAGTGGAAAACGAGTGGAGTGCGAGCGAAAAACGAGTGGAGAGCGAGTGGAAGACGAGTGGAGAGCGGGTGGGGAGCGAGTGGAAGATGAGTGGCGAGCGGGTGGAGGGCAAGTAGAGAGTGAGTGGAGAGCAAGTAGAAAACGAGTGAAGAGCGAGTGGAAAACGAGTGGAGAGTGAGTGGAAAATGGGTGGTGAACGAGTGGAGAGTGTGTGAAAAATGAGTAGAAAGCAAGTTGAGAGCGAGTGAAAAATGAGTGGAGAGCGGGTGGAGAGCAAGTAGAGAGTGAGTGGAGAGCGAGTGGAAAACGAGTGGAGAGCGAGTGAAAAACGAGTGGAGACTGAGTGGAAAAGGGGTGGAGAGCGAGTGGAGAGGGAGTGGAAAACGAGTGGAGAACCAGTGGAGAGTGTGTGAAAAACGAGTATAAAGCAAGTTGAGAGCGAGTGAAAAATGAGTGGAGAGCGGGTGGAGAGCAAGTAGAGAGTGAGTGGAGAGCGAGTGGAAAACGAGTGGAGAGCGAGTGAAAAACGAGTGGAGACTGAGTGGAAAAGGGGTGGAGAGCGAGTGGAGAGGGAGTGGAAAATGAGTGGAGAACCAGTGGAGAGCGAGTGAAAAATGAGTGGAGAGCGGGTGGAGAGCAAGTAGAGAGTGAGTGGAGAGAGAGTGGAAAACGAGTGGAGAGCGAGTGAAAAATGAGTGGAGGGCGGGTGGAGAGCAAGTAGAGAGCGAGTGGAGAGCAAGTGGAAAACGAGTAGAGAGCGAGTGAAAAAACGAGTGGAGAGTGAGTGAAAAACGAGTGGAGAGAGAGCGGAAGACGAGTGGAGACTGAGTGGAAAATGGGTGGAGAGCGAGTGGAGAGGGACTGGAAAACGAGTGGAGAACCAGTGGAGAGTGTGTGAAAAACGAGTATAAAGCAAGTTGAGAGCGAGTGGAAAACGAGTGGAGAGCGAGTGAAAAATGAGTGGAGAGCGAGCGGAAGACGAGTGGAGACTGAGTGGAAAATGGGTGGAGAGCGAGTGGAGAGGGACTGGAAAACGAGTGGAGAACCAGTGGAGAGTGTGTGAAAAACGAGTATAAAGCAAGTTGAGAGCGAGTGGAAAACGAGTGGAGAGTGTGTGAAAAACGAGTATAAAGCAAGTTGAGAGCGAGTGAAAAACGAGTGGAGAGCGAGTGAAAAATGAGTGGAGAGCGGGTGGAGAGCAAGTAGAGAGTGAGTGGAGAGCGAGTGGAAAACGAGTGGAGAGCGAGTGAAAAATGAGTGGAGAGCGGGTGGAGAGCAGTAGAGAGCGAGTGGAGAGCGAGTGGAAAACGAGTGGAGAGCGAGTGGAAGATGAGTGGAGAGCGGGTGGAGAGCAAGTAGAGAGCGAGTGGAGAGCGAGTGGAAAACGAGTGGAGAGCGAGTGGAAGATGAGTGGAGGGCAAGTAGAGAGTGAGTGGAGAGCGAGTGGAAAACGAGTGGAGAGCGAGTGAAAAACGAGTGGAGACTGAGTGGAAAATGGGTGGAGAGCGAGTGGAGAGGGAGTGGAAAACGAGTGGAGAACCAGTGGAGAGTGTGTGAAAAACGAGTAGAAAGCAAGTTGAGAGCGAGTGAAAAATGAGTGGAGAGCGGGTGGAGAGCAAGTAGAGAGCGAGTGGAGAGCAAGTGGAAAACGAGTGGAGAGCGAGCGAAAAAAACGAGTGGAGAGCAAGTGAAAAAACGAGTGGAGACTGAGTGGAAAATGGGTGGAGAGCGGGTGGAGGGCAAGTAGAGAGTGAGTGGAGAGCAAGTAGAAAACGAGTGAAAAGCGAGTGGAAAACGAGTGGAGAGTGAGTGGAAAATGGGTGGTGAACGAGTGGAGAGTGTGTGAAAAATGAGTAGAAAGCAAGTTGAGAGCGAGTGAAAAATGAGTGGAGAGCAAGTAGAGAGTGAGTGGAGAGCGAGTGGAAAAACGAGTGGAGAGCGAGTGAAAAACGAGTGGAGACTGAGTGGAAAAGGGGTGGAGAGCGAGTGGAGAGGGAGTGGAAAACGAGTGGAGAACCAGTGGAGAGTGTGTGAAAAACGAGTATAAAGCAAGTTGAGAGCGAGTGGAAAACGAGTGGAGAGCGAGCGGAAGACGAGTGGAGACTGAGTGGAAAATGGGTGGAGAGCGAGTGGAGAGGGACTGGAAAACGAGTGCAGAACCAGTGGAGAGTGTGTGAAAAACGAGTATAAAGCAAGTTGAGAGCGAGTGGAAAACGAGTGGAGAGCGAGTGAAAAATGAGTGGAGAGCGGGTGGAGAGCAAGTAGAGAGCGAGTGGAGAGCAAGTGGAAAACGAGTGGAGAGCGAGCGAAAAAAACGAGTGGAGAGCAAGTGAAAAAAACGAGTGGAGACTGAGTGGAAAATGGGTGGAGAGCGGGTGGAGAGCAAGTACAGAGCGAGTGGAGAGCGAGTGGAAAACGAGTGGAGAGCGAGTTAAAAAACGAGTGGAGAGCGAGCAAAAAACGAGTGGAGAGCGAGCGAAAAATGAGTGGAGAGCGGGTGGAGAGCAAGTAGAGAGCGAGTGGAGAGCAAGTGGAAAACGAGTGGAGAGCGAGCGAAAAAACGAGTGGAGAGCAAGTGAAAAAAACGAGTGGAGACTGAGTGGAAAATGGGTGGAGAGCGGGTGGAGGGCAAGTAGAGAGTGAGTGGAGAGCAAGTAGAAAACGAGTGAAAAGCGAGTGGAAAACGAGTGGAGAGTGAGTGGAAAATGGGTGGTGAACGAGTGGAGAGTGTGTGAAAAATGAGTAGAAAGCAAGTTGAGAGCGAGTGAAAAATGAGTGGAGAGCAAGTAGAGAGTGAGTGGAGAGCGAGTGGAAAAACGAGTGGAGAGCGAGTGAAAAACGAGTGGAGACTGAGTGGAAAAGGGGTGGAGAGCGAGTGGAGAGGGAGTGGAAAACGAGTGGAGAACCAGTGGAGAGTGTGTGAAAAACGAGTATAAAGCAAGTTGAGAGCGAGTGGAAAACGAGTGGAGAGCGAGCGGAAGACGAGTGGAGAGCGGGTGGAGAGCAAGTAGAGAGCGAGTGGAGAGCAAGTGGAAAACGAGTGGAGAGCGAGCGAAAAAACGAGTGGAGAGCAAGTGAAAAAACGAGTGGAGACTGAGTGGAAAATGGGTGGAGAGCGGGTGGAGAGCAAGTACAGAGCGAGTGGAGAGCGAGTGGAAAACGAGTGGAGAGCGAGTTAAAAAACGAGTGGAGAGCGAGCAAAAAACGAGTGGAGAGCGAGCGAAAAACGAGTGGAGAGCGGGCAAAAAACGAGTGGAGAGCGAGTGAAAAACGAGTGGAGAGCGAGTGGAAAACGAGTGGAGAGCCAGTGAAAAAACGAGTGAAAAACGAGTGGAGAGCGAGTGGAAAATGAGTGGAGAGCCAGTGAAAAAGGAGTGAAAAACGAGTGGAGAGCGAGTGGAAAACGAGTGGAGAGCCAGTGGAGAGCGAGTGGAAAACGAGTGGAGAGCGAGTGAAAAACGAGTGGAGAGCGAGTGGAAGATGAGTGGAGAGCGGGTGGAGGGCAAGTAGAGAGTGAGTGGAGAGCGAGTGGAAAACGAGTGGAGAGCGAGTGAAAAACGAGTGGAGACTGAGTGGAAAATGGGTGGAGAGCGAGTGGAGAGGGAGTGGAAAACGAGTGGAGAGCGAGTGAAAAATGAGTGGAGAGCGGGTGGAGAGCAAGTAGAGAGCGAGTGGAGAGCAAGTGGAAAACGACTGGAGAGCGAGCGAAAAAACGAGTGGAGACTGAGTGGAAAATGGGTGGAGAGCGGGTGGAGAGCAAGTAGAGAGCGAGTGGAGAGCGAGTGGAAAACGAGTGGAGAGCGAGTGAAAAAAGGAGTGGAGAGCGAGCGAAAAACGAGTGGAGAGCGAGTGGCGAATGAGTGGAAAACAAGTGGAGAGCGAGTGGAAAACGAGTGAAGAACGAGTGGAAAACGAGTGGAGAGCGAGTGGAAAACGAGTGGAGAGCACGTGAAAAACGAGTGGAAGACGAGTGGAGAGCGGGTGGAGAGCAAGTAGAGAGCGAGTGAAAAACTTATGGCGAACGAGTGGAAAACGAGTGGAGTGCGAGCGAAAAACGAGTGGAAAACGAGTGGAAGACGAGTGGAGAGCGGGTGGGGAGCAAGTAGAGAGCGAGTGGAGAGTGAGTGAAAAACTTGTGGCGAACGAGTGGAAAACGAGTGGAGAGCGAGTGGAGAGCAAGTAGAGAGCGAGTGGAGAGCGAGTGAAAAAACGAGTGGAGAGCGAGTGGAAGACGAGTGGAGAGCGGGTGGAAGACGAGTGGAGAGCGGGTGGAGAGCAAGTAGAGAGCGAGTGGAGAGCGAGTGAAAAACGAGTGGAGAGTGAGTGGAAGACGAGTGGAGAGCGGGTGGAGAGCAAGTAGAGAGCGAGTAGAGAGCGAGTGAAAAACGAGTGGAGAGTGAGTGAAAAACGAGTGGAGAGTGAGTGAAAAACTTGTGGCGAACGAGTGGAAAACGAGTGGAGTGCGAGCGAAAAACGAGTGGAGAGCGAGTGGAAGACGAGTGGAGAGCGGGTGGGGAGCGAGTGGAAGATGAGTGGCGAGCGGGTGGAGGGCAAGTAGAGAGTGAGTGGAGAGCAAGTAGAAAACGAGTGAAGAGCGAGTGGAAAACGAGTGGAGAGTGAGTGGAAAATGGGTGGTGAACGAGTGGAGAGTGTGTGAAAAATGAGTAGAAAGCAAGTTGAGAGCGAGTGAAAAATGAGTGGAGAGCGGGTGGAGAGCAAGTAGAGAGTGAGTGGAGAGCGAGTGGAAAACGAGTGGAGAGCGAGTGAAAAACGAGTGGAGACTGAGTGGAAAAGGGGTGGAGAGCGAGTGGAGAGGGAGTGGAAAACGAGTGGAGAACCAGTGGAGAGTGTGTGAAAAACGAGTATGAAGCAAGTTGAGAGCGAGTGAAAAATGAGTGGAGAGCGGGTGGAGAGCAAGTAGAGAGTGAGTGGAGAGCGAGTGGAAAACGAGTGGAGAGCGAGTGAAAAACGAGTGGAGACTGAGTGGAAAAGGGGTGGAGAGCGAGTGGAGAGGGAGTGGAAAACGAGTGGAGAACCAGTGGAGAGCGAGTGAAAAATGAGTGGAGAGCGGGTGGAGAGCAAGTAGAGAGTGAGTGGAGAGAGAGTGGAAAACGAGTGGAGAGCGAGTGAAAAATGAGTGGAGGGCGGGTGGAGAGCAAGTAGAGAGCGAGTGGAGAGCAAGTGGAAAACGAGTAGAGAGCGAGTGAAAAAAACGAGTGGAGAGTGAGTGAAAAACGAGTGGAGAGAGAGCGGAAGACGAGTGGAGACTGAGTGGAAAATGGGTGGAGAGCGAGTGGAGAGGGACTGGAAAACGAGTGGAGAACCAGTGGAGAGTGTGTGAAAAACGAGTATAAAGCAAGTTGAGAGCGAGTGGAAAACGAGTGGAGAGCGAGTGAAAAATGAGTGGAGAGCGAGCGGAAGACGAGTGGAGACTGAGTGGAAAATGGGTGGAGAGCGAGTGGAGAGGGACTGGAAAACGAGTGGAGAACCAGTGGAGAGTGTGTGAAAAACGAGTATAAAGCAAGTTGAGAGCGAGTGGAAAACGAGTGGAGAGTGTGTGAAAAACGAGTATAAAGCAAGTTGAGAGCGAGTGAAAAACGAGTGGAGAGCGAGTGAAAAATGAGTGGAGAGCGGGTGGAGAGCAAGTAGAGAGTGAGTGGAGAGCGAGTGGAAAACGAGTGGAGAGCGAGTGAAAAATGAGTGGAGAGCGGGTGGAGAGCAGTAGAGAGCGAGTGGAGAGCGAGTGGAAAACGAGTGGAGAGCGAGTGGAAGATGAGTGGAGAGCGGGTGGAGAGCAAGTAGAGAGCGAGTGGAGAGCGAGTGGAAAACGAGTGGAGAGCGAGTGGAAGATGAGTGGAGGGCAAGTAGAGAGTGAGTGGAGAGCGAGTGGAAAACGAGTGGAGAGCGAGTGAAAAAACGAGTGGAGACTGAGTGGAAAATGGGTGGAGAGCGAGTGGAGAGGGAGTGGAAAACGAGTGGAGAACCAGTGGAGAGTGTGTGAAAAACGAGTAGAAAGCAAGTTGAGAGCGAGTGAAAAATGAGTGGAGAGCGGGTGGAGAGCAAGTAGAGAGCGAGTGGAGAGCAAGTGGAAAACGAGTGGAGAGCGAGCGAAAAAACGAGTGGAGAGCAAGTGAAAAAACGAGTGGAGACTGAGTGGAAAATGGGTGGAGAGCGGGTGGAGGGCAAGTAGAGAGTGAGTGGAGAGCAAGTAGAAAACGAGTGAAAAGCGAGTGGAAAACGAGTGGAGAGTGAGTGGAAAATGGGTGGTGAACGAGTGGAGAGTGTGTGAAAAATGAGTAGAAAGCAAGTTGAGAGCGAGTGAAAAATGAGTGGAGAGCAAGTAGAGAGTGAGTGGAGAGCGAGTGGAAAAACGAGTGGAGAGCGAGTGAAAAACGAGTGGAGACTGAGTGGAAAAGGGGTGGAGAGCGAGTGGAGAGGGAGTGGAAAACGAGTGGAGAACCAGTGGAGAGTGTGTGAAAAACGAGTATAAAGCAAGTTGAGAGCGAGTGGAAAACGAGACGAGAGCGAGCGGAAGACGAGTGGAGACTGAGTGGAAAATGGGTGGAGAGCGAGTGGAGAGGGACTGGAAAACGAGTGCAGAACCAGTGGAGAGTGTGTGAAAAACGAGTATAAAGCAAGTTGAGAGCGAGTGGAAAACGAGTGGAGAGCGAGTGAAAAAATGAGTGGAGAGCGGGTGGAGAGCAAGTAGAGAGCGAGTGGAGAGCAAGTGGAAAACGAGTGGAGAGCGAGCGAAAAAACGAGTGGAGAGCAAGTGAAAAAACGAGTGGAGACTGAGTGGAAAATGGGTGGAGAGCGGGTGGAGAGCAAGTACAGAGCGAGTGGAGAGCGAGTGGAAAACGAGTGGAGAGCGAGTTAAAAAACGAGTGGAGAGCGAGCAAAAAACGAGTGGAGAGCGAGCGAAAAATGAGTGGAGAGCGGGTGGAGAGCAAGTAGAGAGCGAGTGGAGAGCAAGTGGAAAACGAGTGGAGAGCGAGCGAAAAAACGAGTGGAGAGCAAGTGAAAAAACGAGTGGAGACTGAGTGGAAAATGGGTGGAGAGCGGGTGGAGGGCAAGTAGAGAGTGAGTGGAGAGCAAGTAGAAAACGAGTGAAAAGCGAGTGGAAAACGAGTGGAGAGTGAGTGGAAAATGGGTGGTGAACGAGTGGAGAGTGTGTGAAAAATGAGTAGAAAGCAAGTTGAGAGCGAGTGAAAAATGAGTGGAGAGCAAGTAGAGAGTGAGTGGAGAGCGAGTGGAAAAACGAGTGGAGAGCGAGTGAAAAACGAGTGGAGACTGAGTGGAAAAGGGGTGGAGAGCGAGTGGAGAGGGAGTGGAAAACGAGTGGAGAACCAGTGGAGAGTGTGTGAAAAACGAGTATAAAGCAAGTTGAGAGCGAGTGGAAAACGAGTGGAGAGCGAGCGGAAGACGAGTGGAGACTGAGTGGAAAATGGGTGGAGAGCGAGTGGAGAGGGACTGGAAAACGAGTGCAGAACCAGTGGAGAGTGTGTGAAAAACGAGTATAAAGCAAGTTGAGAGCGAGTGGAAAACGAGTGGAGAGCGAGTGAAAAATGAGTGGAGAGCGGGTGGAGAGCAAGTAGAGAGCGAGTGGAGAGCAAGTGGAAAACGAGTGGAGAGCGAGCGAAAAAACGAGTGGAGAGCAAGTGAAAAAACGAGTGGAGACTGAGTGGAAAATGGGTGGAGAGCGGGTGGAGAGCAAGTACAGAGCGAGTGGAGAGCGAGTGGAAAACGAGTGGAGAGCGAGTTAAAAAACGAGTGGAGAGCGAGCAAAAAACGAGTGGAGAGCGAGCGAAAAACGAGTGGAGAGCGGGCAAAAAACGAGTGGAGAGCGAGTGAAAAACGAGTGGAGAGCGAGTGGAAAACGAGTGGAGAGCCAGTGAAAAACGAGTGAAAAACGAGTGGAGAGCGAGTGGAAAATGAGTGGAGAGCCAGTGAAAAACGAGTGAAAAACGAGTGGAGAGCGAGTGGAAAACGAGTGGAGAGCCAGTGGAGAGCGAGTGGAAAACGAGTGGAGAGCGAGTGAAAAACGAGTGGAGAGCGAGTGGAAGATGAGTGGAGAGCGGGTGGAGGGCAAGTAGAGAGTGAGTGGAGAGCGAGTGGAAAACGAGTGGAGAGCGAGTGAAAAACGAGTGGAGACTGAGTGGAAAATGGGTGGAGAGCGAGTGGAGAGGGAGTGGAAAACGAGTGGAGAGCGAGTGAAAAATGAGTGGAGAGCGGGTGGAGAGCAAGTAGAGAGCGAGTGGAGAGCAAGTGGAAAACGACTGGAGAGCGAGCGAAAAAACGAGTGGAGACTGAGTGGAAAATGGGTGGAGAGCGGGTGGAGAGCAAGTAGAGAGCGAGTGGAGAGCGAGTGGAAAACGAGTGGAGAGCGAGTGAAAAAAGGAGTGGAGAGCGAGCGAAAAACGAGTGGAGAGCGAGTGGAAGACGAGTGGAGAGCGAGCAAAAAAACGAGTGTAGAGCGAGTGGAAAATGAGTGGAGAGCGAGCGAAAAATGAGCGGAGAGCGAGTGGAAAACGAGTGGAGAGCGAGTGGAAAACGAGTGGAGAGCCAGTGAAAAACGAGTGAAAAACGAGTGGGGAGCGAGTGGAAAACGAGTGGAGAGCCAGTTAAAAAGGAGTGAAAAACGAGTGGAGAGCGAGTGGAAAACGAGTGGAGAGCCAGTGAAAAACGAGTGAAAAACGAGTGGAGAGCGAGTGGAAAATGAGTGGAGAGCCAGTGAAAAAGGAGTGAAAAACGAGTGGAGAGCGAGTGGAAAACGAGTGGAGAGCCAGTGAAAAACGAGTGAATAACGAGCGGAGAGGGAGTGGAGAGCAAGTAGAGAGCGAGTGGAGAGCGAGTGAAAAAGAGAGTGGAGAGCGAGTGGAAAACAAGTGGAGAGCGAGTGAAAAACGAGTGGAGAGCGAGTGGAAAACGAGTGGAGAGCGAGTGGAGTGTGAGTGGAGAACGAGTGGAGAGCCAGTGAAAAATGAGAGAAAAACGAGCGGAGAGCGAGTGGAGAGCAAGTAGAGAGCGAGTGGGGAGCGAGTGGAGAGCGAGTGGAAAACGAGTGGAGAGCGAGTGAAAAACGAGTGGAGAGTGAGTGGAAAATGGGTGGAGAGCGAGTGGAGTGTGAGTGGAGAACGAGTGGAGAGTGTGTGAAAAATGAGTAGAAAGCAAGTGAAAAACGAGTAGAAAGCAAGTTGAGAGCGAGTGGAAAACGAGTGGAGAGGGAGTGAAAAAACGAGTGGAGAGTGAGTGAAAAACTTGTGGCGAACGAGTGGAAAACGAGTGGAGAGCGAGCGAAAAACAAGTGGAGAGCGAGTGGAAAACGAGTGAAGAGCGAGTGGAAAGCTTATGGAGAGGGAGGGGAAAACGAGTGAAGAGCGAGTGAAAAACGAGTGGAGAGCGAGTGGCGAATGAGAGAAAAACAAGTGGAGAGCGAGTGAAAAACGAGTGGAGAGCGAGCGAAAAACGAGTGGAGAGCAGTGGAAAACGAATGGAGAGCAAGCGAAAAATGAGTGGAGAGCGAGCGAAACACGAGTGGAGAGCGAGTGGCGAATGAGTGGAAAACAAGTGGAGATCGAGTGGAAAACGAGTGGAGAGCAAGTGAAAAACGAGTGGAGAGCGAGCGAAAAACGAGTGGAGAGCGAGTGGCGAATGAGTGGAAAACAAGTGGAGAGCGAGTGGAAAACGAGTGGAGAGCAAGTAGAAAACGAGTGAAGAGCGAGTGGAAAATAAGTGAAAAACAAGTGGAGAGCGGGTGGGGAGCGAGTGAAAAACGAGTGGAGAGCAAGTGGAAAACGAGTGGAGAGCCAGTGAAAAATGAGAGATAAACGAGTGGAGAGTGAGTGAAAAACGAGTGGAGAGTGAGTGGAAAATGGGTGGAGAGCGAGTGGAGTGTGAGTGGAGAACGAGTGGAGAGTGTGTGAAAAATGAGTAGAAAGCAAGTGAAAGAAGAGTAGAAAGCAAGTTGAGAGCGAGTGGAAAACGAGTGGAGAGGGAGTGGAAAACGAGTGGAGAGCGAGCGAAAAACGAGTGGAGAGTGAATGAAAAACTTGTGGCGAACGAGTGACAAACGAGTGGAGAGCGAGTGAAAAACGAGTGGAGAGCGAGCGAAAAACGAGTGGAGAGCAGTGGAAAACGAGTGGAGAGCAAGCGAAAAATGAGTGGAGAGCGAGCGAAACACGAGTGGAGAGCGAGTGGCGAATGAGTGGAAAACAAGTGGAGAGCGAGTGGAAAACGAGTGGAGAGCAAGTGAAAAACGAGTGGAGAGCGAGCGAAAAACGAGTGGAGAGCGAGTGGCGAATGAGTGGAAAACAAGTGGAGAGCGAGTGGAAAACGAGTGGAAAACGAGTGGAGTGCGAGCGAAAAACGAGTGGAGAGCAAGTGGAAGACGAGTGGAGAGTGGGTGGGGAGCGAGTGGAAGATGAGTGGAGAGCGGGTGGAGGGCAAGTAGAAAACGAGTGAAGAGCGAGTGGAAAATAAGTGAAAAGCAAGTGGAGAGCGGGTGGGGAGCGAGTGAAAAACGAGTGGAGAGCGAGTGGAAAACGACTGGAGAGCCAGTGAAAAATGAGAGAAAAACGAGTGGAGAGTGAGTGAAAAACGAGTGGAGAGTGAGTGGAAAATGGGTGGAGAGCGAGTGGAGTGTGAGTGGAGAACGAGTGGAGAGCGTGTGAAAAATGAGTAGAAAGCAAGTGAAAAACGAGTAGAAAGGAAGTGGACAACGAGTGGAGAGCGAGTGGACAACGAGTGGAGAGCGAGCGAAAAACGAGTGGAGAGCGAGTGGACAACGAGTGGAGAGCGAGCGAAAAACGAGTGGAGAGTGAGTGAAAAACTTGTGGCGAACGAGTGTCAAATGAGTGGAGAGCGAGTGAAAAACGAGTGGAGAGCGAGCGAAAAACGAGTGGAGAGCAGTGGAAAACGAGTGGAGAGCAAGCGAAAAATGAGTGGAAAGCGAGCGAAACACGAGTGGAGAGCGAGTGGCGAATGAGTGGAAAACAAGTGGAGAGCGAGTGGAAAACAAGTGGAGAGCAAGTGAAAAACGAGTGGAGAGCGAGCGAAAAACGAGTGGAGAGCGAGCGAAAAACGAGTGGAGAGCGAGTGGAAAACGAGTGGAAAACGAGTGGAGAGCGAGTGGGGAGCGAGTGAAAAACGAGTGGAGAGCAAGTGGAAAACGAGTGGAGAGCCAGTGAAAAATGAGAGAAAAACGAGTGGAGAGAGAGTGGAAAACGAGTGGAGAGGGAGTGGAAAACGAGTGGAGAGCGAGCGAAAAACGAGTGGAGAGCAGTGGAAAACGAGTGGAGAGCAAGCGAAAAATGAGTGGAGAGCGAGCGAAACACGAGTGGAGAGCGAGTGGCGAATGTGTGAAAAACAAGTGGAGAGCTTATGGAAAACGAGTGGAGAGCAAGTGAAAAACGAGTGGAGAGCGAGCGAAAAACGAGTGGAGAGCCAGTGAAAAATGAGAGAAAAACGAGTGGAGAGCGGGTGGGGAGCGAGTGAAAAACGAGTGGAGAGCAAGTGGAAAACGAGTGGAAAATAAGTGAAAAACAAGTGGAGAGCGGGTGGGGAGCGAGTGAAAAACGAGTGGAGAGCAAGTGGAAAACGAGTGGAGAGCCAGTGAAAAAATGAGAGAAAAACGAGTGGAGAGCGAGTGAAAAAACGAGTGGAGAGTGAGTGAAAAACGAGTGGAGAGTGAGTGGAAAATGGGTGGAGAGCAAGTGGAGTGTGAGTGGAGAACGAGTGGAGAGTGTGTGAAAAATGAGTAGAAAGCAAGTGAAAAACGAGTAGAAAGGAAGTGGACAAAGAGTGGAGAGCGAGTGGACAACGAGTGGAGGACGAGCGAAAAACGAGTGGAGAGCGAGTGGACAACGAGTGGAGAACGAGTGGAGAGCGAGTGGACAACGAGTGGAAAACGAGTGGAGAGCGAGTGGAAAACGAGTGGAGAGCAAGTAGAAAACGAGTGAAGAGCGAGTGGAAAATAAGTGAAAAACAAGTGGAGAGCAGGTGGGGAGCGAGTGAAAAACGAGTGGAGAGCAAGTGGAAAACGAGTGGAGAGCCAGTGAAAAATGAGAGAAAAACGAGTGGAGAGCGAGTGGAAAACGAGTGGAGAGGGAGTGGAAAACGAGTGGAGAGCGAGCGAAAAACGAGTGGAGAGCAGTGGAAAACGAGTGGAGAGCAAGCGAAAAATGAGTGGAGAGCGAGCGAAACACGAGTGGAGAGCGAGTGGCGAATGTGTGAAAAACAAGTGGAGAGCTTATGGAAAACGAGTGGAGAGCAAGTGAAAAACGAGTGGAGAGCGAGCGAAAAACGAGTGGAGAGCCAGTGAAAAATGAGAGAAAAACGAGTGGAGAGCGGGTGGGGAGCGAGTGAAAAACGAGTGGAGAGCAAGTGGAAAACGAGTGGAAAATAAGTGAAAAACAAGTGGAGAGCGGGTGGGGAGCGAGTGAAAAACGAGTGGAGAGCAAGTGGAAAACGAGTGGAGAGCCAGTGAAAAATGAGAGAAAAACGAGTGGAGAGCGAGTGAAAAACGAGTGGAGAGTGAGTGAAAAACGAGTGGAGAGTGAGTGGAAAATGGGTGGAGAGCAAGTGGAGTGTGAGTGGAGAACGAGTGGAGAGTGTGTGAAAAATGAGTAGAAAGCAAGTGAAAAACGAGTAGAAAGGAAGTGGACAAAGAGTGGAGAGCGAGTGGACAACGAGTGGAGAGCGAGTGGACAACGAGTGGAGGACGAGCGAAAAACGAGTGGAGAGCGAGTGGACAACGAGTGGAGAACGAGTGGAGAGCGAGTGGACAACGAGTGGAGAGCGAGCGAAAAACGAGTGGAGAGTGAGTGAAAAACTTGTGGCGAACGAGTGACAAATGAGTGGAGAGCGAGTGAAAAACGAGTGGAGAGCGAGCGAAAAACGAGTGGAGAGCGAGCGAAAAACGAGTGGAGAGCGAGCGAAACACGAGTGGAGAGCGAGTGGCGAATGAGTGGAAAACAAGTGGAGAGCGAGTGGAAAACGAGTGGAGAGCAAGTGAAAAACGAGTGGAGAGCGAGCGAAAAAACGAGTGGAGAGCGAGCGAAAAACGAGTGGAGAGCGAGTGGCGAATGAGTGGAAAACAAGTGGAGAGCGAGTGGAAAACGAGTGGAGAGCAAGTAGAAAACGAGTGAAGAGCGAGTGGAAAATAAGTGAAAAACAAGTGGAGAGCGGGTGGGGAGCGAGTGAAAAACGAGTGGAGAGCAAGTGGAAAGCGAGTGGAGAGCCAGTGAAAAATGAGAGAAAAACGAGTGGAGAGCGAGTGAAAAACGAGTGGAGAGTGAGTGGAAAATGGGTGGAGAGCGAGTGGAGTGTGAGTGGAGAACGAGTGGAGAGTGTGTGAAAAATGAGTAGAAAGCAAGTGAAAGACGAGTAGAAAGCAAGTTGAGAGCGAGTGGAAAACGAGTGGAGAGGGAGTGGAAAACGAGTGGAGAGCGAGCGAAAAACGAGTGGAGAGTGAATGAAAAACTTGTGGCGAACGAGTGACAAACGAGTGGAGAGCGAGTGAAAAACGAGTGGAGAGCGAGCGAAAAACGAGTGGAGAGCAGTGGAAAACGAGTGGAGAGCAAGCGAAAAATGAGTGGAGAGCGAGCGAAACACGAGTGGAGAGCGAGTGGCGAATGAGTGGAAAACAAGTGGAGAGCGAGTGGAAAACGAGTGGAGAGCAAGTGAAAAACGAGTGGAGAGCGAGCGAAAAACGAGTGGAGAGCGAGCGAAAAACGAGTGGCGAATGAGTGGAAAACAAGTGGAGAGCGAGTGGAAAACGAGTGGAAAACGAGTGGAGTGCGAGTCAAAAACGAGTGGAGAGCAAGTGGAAGACGAGTGGAGAGCGGGTGGGGAGCGAGTGGAAGATGAGTGGAGAGCGGGTGGAGGGCAAGTAGAAAATGAGTGGAGAGCGAGTGGAAAATAAGTGAAAAGCAAGTGGAGAGCGGGTGGGGAGCGAGTGAAAAACGAGTGGAGAGCAGTGGAAAACGAGTGGAGCGCAAGCGAAAAATGAGTGGAGAGCGAGCGAAACACGAGTGGAGAGCGAGTGGCGAATGAGTGGAAAACAAGTGGAGAGCGAGTGGAAAACGAGTGGAGAGCAAGTGAAAAACGAGTGGAGAGCGAGCGAAAAACGAGTGGAGAGCGAGCGAAAAACGAGTGGAGAGCGAGTGGCGAATGAGTGGAAAACAAGTGGAGAGCGAGTGGAAAACGAGTGGAAAACGAGTGGAGTGCGAGTGAAAAACGAGTGGAGAGCAAGTGGAAGACGAGTGGAGAGCGGGTGGGGAGCGAGTGGAAGATGAGTGGAGAGCCAGTGAAAAACGAGTGAAAAACGAGTGGGGAGCGAGTGGAAAACGAGTGGAAAACGAGTGGAGAGCCAGTTAAAAAGGAGTGAAAAACGAGTGGAGAGCGAGTGGAAAATGAGTGGAGAGCCAGTGAAAAAGGAGTGAAAAACGAGTGGAGATCGAGTGGAAAACGAGTGGAGAGCCAGTGAAAAACGAGTGAATAACGAGCGGAGAGCGAGTGGAGAGCAAGTAGAGAGCGAGTGGAGAGCGAGTGAAAAAGAGAGTGGAGAGCGAGTGAAAAAACGAGTGGAGAGCGAGTGAAAAACGAGTGGAGAGCGAGTGGAAAACGAGTGGAGAGCGAGTGGAGTGTGAGTGGAGAACGAGTGGAGAGCCAGTGAAAAATGAGAGAAAAACGAGCGGAGAGCGAGTGGAGAGCAAGTAGAGAGCGAGTGGGGAGCGAGTGGAGAGCGAGTGGAAAACGAGTGGAGAGCGAGTGAAAAACGAGTGGAGAGTGAGTGGAAAATGGGTGGAGAGCGAGTGGAGTGTGAGTGGAGAACGAGTGGAGAGTGTGTGAAAAATGAGTAGAAAGCAAGTGAAAAACGAGTAGAAAGCAAGTTGAGAGCGAGTGGAAAACGAGTGGAGAGGGAGTGAAAAAACGAGTGGAGAGTGAGTGAAAAACTTGTGGCGAACGAGTGGAAAACGAGTGGAGAGCGAGCGAAAAACAAGTGAAGAGCGAGTGAAAAACGAGTGGAGAGCGAGTGGCGAATGAGAGAAAAACAAGTGGAGAGCGAGTGAAAAACGAGTGGAGAGCGAGCGAAAAACGAGTGGAGAGCAGTGGAAAACGAATGGAGAGCGAGTGGCGAATGAGTGGAAAACAAGTGGAGAGCGAGTGGAAAACGAGTGGAGAGCAAGTAGAAAACGAGTGAAGAGCGAGTGGAAAATAAGTGAAAAACAAGTGGAGAGCGGGTGGGGAGCGAGTGAAAAACGAGTGGAGAGCAAGTGGAAAACGAGTGGAGAGCCAGTGAAAAATGAGAGAAAAACGAGTGGAGAGTGAGTGAAAAACGAGTGGAGAGTGAGTGGAAAATGGGTGGAGAGCGAGTGGAGTGTGAGTGGAGAACGAGTGGAGAGTGTGTGAAAAATGAGTAGAAAGCAAGTGAAAGACGAGTAGAAAGCAAGTTGAGAGCGAGTGGAAAACGAGTGGAGAGGGAGTGGAAAACGAGTGGAGAGGGAGTGGAAAACGAGTGGAGAGCGAGCGAAAAACGAGTGGAGAGCAGTGGAAAACGAGTGGAGAGCAAGCGAAAAATGAGTGGAGAGCGAGCGAAACACGAGTGGAGAGCGAGTGGCGAATGTGTGAAAAACAAGTGGAGAGCTTATGGAAAACGAGTGGAGAGCAAGTGAAAAACGAGTGGAGAGCGAGCGAAAAACGAGTGGAGAGCCAGTGAAAAATGAGAGAAAAACGAGTGGAGAGCGAGTGGACAACGAGTGGAGGACGAGCGAAAAACGAGTGGAGAGCGAGTGGACAACGAGTGGAGAACGAGTGGAGAGCGAGTGGACAACGAGTGGAAAACGAGTGGAGAGCGAGTGGAAAACGAGTGGAGAGCAAGTAGAAAACGAGTGAAGAGCGAGTGGAAAATAAGTGACAAACAAGTGGAGAGCAGGTGGGGAGCGAGTGAAAAACGAGTGGAGAGCAAGTGGAAAACGAGTGGAGAGCCAGTGAAAAATGAGAGAAAAACGAGTGGAGAGCGAGTGGAAAACGAGTGGAGAGGGAGTGGAAAACGAGTGGAGAGCGAGCGAAAAAACGAGTGGAGAGCAGTGGAAAACGAGTGGAGAGCAAGCGAAAAATGAGTGGAGAGCGAGCGAAACACGAGTGGAGAGCGAGTGGCGAATGTGTGAAAAACAAGTGGAGAGCTTATGGAAAACGAGTGGAGAGCAAGTGAAAAACGAGTGGAGAGCGAGCGAAAAACGAGTGGAGAGCCAGTGAAAAATGAGAGAAAAACGAGTGGAGAGCGGGTGGGGAGCGAGTGAAAAACGAGTGGAGAGCAAGTGGAAAACGAGTGGAAAATAAGTGAAAAACAAGTGGAGAGCGGGTGGGGAGCGAGTGAAAAACGAGTGGAGAGCAAGTGGAAAACGAGTGGAGAGCCAGTGAAAAATGAGAGAAAAACGAGTGGAGAGCGAGTGAAAAACGAGTGGAGAGTGAGTGAAAAACGAGTGGAGAGTGAGTGGAAAATGGGTGGAGAGCAAGTGGAGTGTGAGTGGAGAACGAGTGGAGAGTGTGTGAAAAATGAGTAGAAAGCAAGTGAAAAACGAGTAGAAAGGAAGTGGACAAAGAGTGGAGAGCGAGTGGACAACGAGTGGAGAGCGAGTGGACAACGAGTGGAGGACGAGCGAAAAACGAGTGGAGAGCGAGTGGACAACGAGTGGAGAACGAGTGGAGAGCGAGTGGACAACGAGTGGAGAGCGAGCGAAAAAACGAGTGGAGAGTGAGTGAAAAACTTGTGGCGAACGAGTGACAAATGAGTGGAGAGCGAGTGAAAAACGAGTGGAGAGCGAGCGAAAAACGAGTGGAGAGCGAGCGAAAAACGAGTGGAGAGCGAGCGAAACACGAGTGGAGAGCGAGTGGCGAATGAGTGGAAAACAAGTGGAGAGCGAGTGGAAAACGAGTGGAGAGCAAGTGAAAAAACGAGTGGAGAGCGAGCGAAAAACGAGTGGAGAGCGAGCGAAAAACGAGTGGAGAGCGAGTGGCGAATGAGTGGAAAACAAGTGGAGAGCGAGTGGAAAACGAGTGGAGAGCAAGTAGAAAACGAGTGAAGAGCGAGTGGAAAATAAGTGAAAAACAAGTGGAGAGCGGGTGGGGAGCGAGTGAAAAACGAGTGGAGAGCAAGTGGAAAGCGAGTGGAGAGCCAGTGAAAAATGAGAGAAAAACGAGTGGAGAGCGAGTGAAAAACGAGTGGAGAGTGAGTGGAAAATGGGTGGAGAGCGAGTGGAGTGTGAGTGGAGAACGAGTGGAGAGTGTGTGAAAAATGAGTAGAAAGCAAGTGAAAGACGAGTAGAAAGCAAGTTGAGAGCGAGTGGAAAACGAGTGGAGAGGGAGTGGAAAACGAGTGGAGAGCGAGCGAAAAACGAGTGGAGAGTGAATGAAAAACTTGTGGCGAACGAGTGACAAACGAGTGGAGAGCGAGTGAAAAACGAGTGGAGAGCGAGCGAAAAAACGAGTGGAGAGCAGTGGAAAACGAGTGGAGAGCAAGCGAAAAATGAGTGGAGAGCGAGCGAAACACGAGTGGAGAGCGAGTGGCGAATGAGTGGAAAACAAGTGGAGAGCGAGTGGAAAACGAGTGGAGAGCAAGTGAAAAACGAGTGGAGAGCGAGCGAAAAACGAGTGGAGAGCGAGCGAAAAACGAGTGGAGAGCGAGTGGCGAATGAGTGGAAAACAAGTGGAGAGCGAGTGGAAAACGAGTGGAAAACGAGTGGAGTGCGAGTCAAAAACGAGTGGAGAGCAAGTGGAAGACGAGTGGAGAGCGGGTGGGGAGCGAGTGGAAGATGAGTGGAGAGCGGGTGGAGGGCAAGTAGAAAATGAGTGGAGAGCGAGTGGAAAATAAGTGAAAAGCAAGTGGAGAGCGGGTGGGGAGCGAGTGAAAAACGAGTGGAGAGCAGTGGAAAACGAGTGGAGCGCAAGCGAAAAATGAGTGGAGAGCGAGCGAAACACGAGTGGAGAGCGAGTGGCGAATGAGTGGAAAACAAGTGGAGAGCGAGTGGAAAACGAGTGGAGAGCAAGTGAAAAACGAGTGGAGAGCGAGCGAAAAACGAGTGGAGAGCGAGCGAAAAACGAGTGGAGAGCGAGTGGCGAATGAGTGGAAAACAAGTGGAGAGCGAGTGGAAAACGAGTGGAAAACGAGTGGAGTGCGAGTGAAAAACGAGTGGAGAGCAAGTGGAAGACGAGTGGAGAGCGGGTGGGGAGCGAGTGGAAGATGAGTGGAGAGCCAGTGAAAAACGAGTGAAAAACGAGTGGGGAGCGAGTGGAAAACGAGTGGAAAACGAGTGGAGAGCCAGTTAAAAAGGAGTGAAAAACGAGTGGAGAGCGAGTGGAAAATGAGTGGAGAGCCAGTGAAAAAGGAGTGAAAAAACGAGTGGAGAGCGAGTGGAAAACGAGTGGAGAGCCAGTGAAAAACGAGTGAATAACGAGCGGAGAGCGAGTGGAGAGCAAGTAGAGAGCGAGTGGAGAGCGAGTGAAAAAGAGAGTGGAGAGCGAGTGGAAAACAAGTGGAGAGCGAGTGAAAAACGAGTGGAGAGCGAGTGGAAAACGAGTGGAGAGCGAGTGGAGTGTGAGTGGAGAACGAGTGGAGAGCCAGTGAAAAATGAGAGAAAAACGAGCGGAGAGCGAGTGGAGAGCAAGTAGAGAGCGAGTGGGGAGCGAGTGGAGAGCGAGTGGAAAACGAGTGGAGAGCGAGTGAAAAACGAGTGGAGAGTGAGTGGAAAATGGGTGGAGAGCGAGTGGAGTGTGAGTGGAGAACGAGTGGAGAGTGTGTGAAAAATGAGTAGAAAGCAAGTGAAAAACGAGTAGAAAGCAAGTTGAGAGCGAGTGGAAAACGAGTGGAGAGGGAGTGAAAAAACGAGTGGAGAGTGAGTGAAAAACTTGTGGCGAACGAGTGGAAAACGAGTGGAGAGCGAGCGAAAAACAAGTGAAGAGCGAGTGAAAAACGAGTGGAGAGCGAGTGGCGAATGAGAGAAAAACAAGTGGAGAGCGAGTGAAAAACGAGTGGAGAGCGAGCGAAAAACGAGTGGAGAGTGAGTGAAAAACTTGTGGCGAACGAGTGACAAATGAGTGGAGAGCGAGTGAAAAACGAGTGGAGAGCGAGCGAAAAACGAGTGGAGAGCGAGCGAAAAACGAGTGGAGAGCGAGCGAAACACGAGTGGAGAGCGAGTGGCGAATGAGTGGAAAACAAGTGGAGAGCGAGTGGAAAACGAGTGGAGAGCAAGTGAAAAACGAGTGGAGAGCGAGCGAAAAACGAGTGGAGAGCGAGCGAAAAACGAGTGGAGAGCGAGTGGCGAATGAGTGGAAAACAAGTGGAGAGCGAGTGGAAAACGAGTGGAGAGCAAGTAGAAAACGAGTGAAGAGCGAGTGGAAAATAAGTGAAAAACAAGTGGAGAGCGGGTGGGGAGCGAGTGAAAAACGAGTGGAGAGCAAGTGGAAAGCGAGTGGAGAGCCAGTGAAAAATGAGAGAAAAACGAGTGGAGAGCGAGTGAAAAACGAGTGGAGAGTGAGTGGAAAATGGGTGGAGAGCGAGTGGAGTGTGAGTGGAGAACGAGTGGAGAGTGTGTGAAAAATGAGTAGAAAGCAAGTGAAAGACGAGTAGAAAGCAAGTTGAGAGCGAGTGGAAAACGAGTGGAGAGCGGGTGGAAAACGAGTGGAGAGCGAGCGAAAAAACGAGTGGAGAGTGAATGAAAAACTTGTGGCGAACGAGTGACAAACGAGTGGAGAGCGAGTGAAAAACGAGTGGAGAGCGAGCGAAAAACGAGTGGAGAGCAGTGGAAAACGAGTGGAGAGCAAGCGAAAAATGAGTGGAGAGCGAGCGAAACACGAGTGGAGAGCGAGTGGCGAATGAGTGGAAAACAAGTGGAGAGCGAGTGGAAAACGAGTGGAGAGCAAGTGAAAAACGAGTGGAGAGCGAGCGAAAAACGAGTGGAGAGCGAGCGAAAAACGAGTGGCGAATGAGTGGAAAACAAGTGGAGAGCGAGTGGAAAACGAGTGGAAAACGAGTGGAGTGCGAGTCAAAAAACGAGTGGAGAGCAAGTGGAAGACGAGTGGAGAGCGGGTGGGGAGCGAGTGGAAGATGAGTGGAGAGCGGGTGGAGGGCAAGTAGAAAATGAGTGGAGAGCGAGTGGAAAATAAGTGAAAAGCAAGTGGAGAGCGGGTGGGGAGCGAGTGAAAAACGAGTGGAGAGCAGTGGAAAACGAGTGGAGCGCAAGCGAAAAATGAGTGGAGAGCGAGCGAAACACGAGTGGAGAGCGAGTGGCGAATGAGTGGAAAACAAGTGGAGAGCGAGTGGAAAACGAGTGGAGAGCAAGTGAAAAACGAGTGGAGAGCGAGCGAAAAAACGAGTGGAGAGCGAGCGAAAAACGAGTGGAGAGCGAGTGGCGAATGAGTGGAAAACAAGTGGAGAGCGAGTGGAAAACGAGTGGAAAACGAGTGGAGTGCGAGTGAAAAACGAGTGGAGAGCAAGTGGAAGACGAGTGGAGAGCGGGTGGGGAGCGAGTGGAAGATGAGTGGAGAGCCAGTGAAAAACGAGTGAAAAACGAGTGGGGAGCGAGTGGAAAACGAGTGGAAAACGAGTGGAGAGCCAGTTAAAAAGGAGTGAAAAACGAGTGGAGAGCGAGTGGAAAATGAGTGGAGAGCCAGTGAAAAAGGAGTGAAAAACGAGTGGAGATCGAGTGGAAAACGAGTGGAGAGCCAGTGAAAAACGAGTGAATAACGAGCGGAGAGCGAGTGGAGAGCAAGTAGAGAGCGAGTGGAGAGCGAGTGAAAAAGAGAGTGGAGAGCGAGTGGAAAACAAGTGGAGAGCGAGTGAAAAAACGAGTGGAGAGCGAGTGGAAAACGAGTGGAGAGCGAGTGGAGTGTGAGTGGAGAACGAGTGGAGAGCCAGTGAAAAATGAGAGAAAAACGAGCGGAGAGCGAGTGGAGAGCAAGTAGAGAGCGAGTGGGGAGCGAGTGGAGAGCGAGTGGAAAACGAGTGGAGAGCGAGTGAAAAAACGAGTGGAGAGTGAGTGGAAAATGGGTGGAGAGCGAGTGGAGTGTGAGTGGAGAACGAGTGGAGAGTGTGTGAAAAATGAGTAGAAAGCAAGTGAAAAACGAGTAGAAAGCAAGTTGAGAGCGAGTGGAAAACGAGTGGAGAGGGAGTGAAAAAACGAGTGGAGAGTGAGTGAAAAACTTGTGGCGAACGAGTGGAAAACGAGTGGAGAGCGAGCGAAAAACAAGTGAAGAGCGAGTGAAAAACGAGTGGAGAGCGAGTGGCGAATGAGAGAAAAACAAGTGGAGAGCGAGTGAAAAACGAGTGGAGAGCGAGCGAAAAAACGAGTGGAGAGCAGTGGAAAACGAATGGAGAGCGAGTGGCGAATGAGTGGAAAACAAGTGGAGAGCGAGTGGAAAACGAGTGGAGAGCAAGTAGAAAACGAGTGAAGAGCGAGTGGAAAATAAGTGAAAAACAAGTGGAGAGCGGGTGGGGAGCGAGTGAAAAACGAGTGGAGAGCAAGTGGAAAACGAGTGGAGAGCCAGTGAAAAATGAGAGAAAAACGAGTGGAGAGTGAGTGAAAAACGAGTGGAGAGTGAGTGGAAAATGGGTGGAGAGCGAGTGGAGTGTGAGTGGAGAACGAGTGGAGAGTGTGTGAAAAATGAGTAGAAAGCAAGTGAAAGACGAGTAGAAAGCAAGTTGAGAGCGAGTGGAAAACGAGTGGAGAGGGAGTGGAAAACGAGTGGAGAGCGAGCGAAAAACGAGTGGAGAGTGAATGAAAAACTTGTGGCGAACGAGTGACAAACGAGTGGAGAGCGAGTGAAAAACGAGTGGAGAGCGAGCGAAAAACGAGTGGAGAGCAGTGGAAAACGAGTGGAGAGCAAGCGAAAAATGAGTGGAGAGCGAGCGAAACACGAGTGGAGAGCGAGTGGCGAATGAGTGGAAAACAAGTGGAGAGCGAGTGGAAAACGAGTGGAGAGCAAGTGAAAAACGAGTGGAGAGCGAGCGAAAAACGAGTGGAGAGCGAGTGGCGAATGAGTGGAAAACAAGTGGAGAGCGAGTGGAAAACGAGTGGAGTGCGAGCGAAAAACGAGTGGAGAGCAAGTGGAAGACGAGTGGAGAGTGGGTGGGGAGCGAGTGGAAGATGAGTGGAGAGCGGGTGGAGGGCAAGTAGAAAACGAGTGAAGAGCGAGTGGAAAATAAGTGAAAAGCAAGTGGAGAGCGGGTGGGGAGCGAGTGAAAAACGAGTGGAGAGCGAGTGGAAAACGACTGGAGAGCCAGTAAAAAATGAGAGAAAAACGAGTGGAGAGCGAGTGAAAAACGAGTGGAGAGTGAGTGGAAAATGGGTGGAGAGCGAGTGGAGTGTGAGTGGAGAACGAGTGGAGAGTGTGTGAAAAATGAGTAGAAAGCAAGTGAAAAACGAGTAGAAAGGAAGTGGACAACGAGTGGAGAGCGAGTGGACAACGAGTGGAGAGCGAGTGGACAACGAGTGGAGAACGAGCGAAAAACGAGTGGAGAGCGAGTGGACAACGAGTGGAGAGCGAGCGAAAAACGAGTGGAGAGTGAGTGAAAAACTTGTGGCGAACGAGTGTCAAATGAGTGGAGAGCGAGTGAAAAACGAGTGGAGAGCGAGCGAAAAACGAGTGGAGAGCAGTGGAAAACGAGTGGAGAGCAAGCGAAAAATGAGTGGAAAGCGAGCGAAACACGAGTGGAGAGCGAGTGGCAAATGAGTGGAAAACAAGTGGAGAGCGAGTGGAAAACAAGTGGAGAGCAAGTGAAAAACGAGTGGAGAGCGAGCGAAAAACGAGTGGAGAGCGAGCGAAAAACGAGTGGAGAGCGAGTGGAAAACGAGTGGAAAACGAGTGGAGAGCGAGTGGAAAACGAGTGGAGAGCAAGTAGAAAACGAGTGAAGAGCGAGTGGAAAATAAGTGAAAAACAAGTGGAGAGCGGGTGGGGAGCGAGTGAAAAACGAGTGGAGAGCAAGTGGAAAACGAGTGGAGAGCCAGTGAAAAATGAGAGAAAAACGAGTGGAGAGCGAGTGGAAAACGAGTGGAGAGGGAGTGGAAAACGAGTGGAGAGCGAGCGAAAAACGAGTGGAGAGCAGTGGAAAACGAGTGGAGAGCAAGCGAAAAATGAGTGGAGAGCGAGCGAAACACGAGTGGAGAGCGAGTGGCGAATGTGTGAAAAAGAAGTGGAGAGCTTATGGAAAACGAGTGGAGAGCAAGTGAAAAACGAGTGGAGAGCGAGCGAAAAACGAGTGGAGAGCCAGTGAAAAATGAGAGAAAAACGAGTGGAGAGCGGGTGGGGAGCGAGTGAAAAACGAGTGGAGAGCAAGTGGAAAACGAGTGGAAAATAAGTGAAAAACAAGTGGAGAGCGGGTGGGGAGCGAGTGAAAAACGAGTGGAGAGCAAGTGGAAAACGAGTGGAGAGCCAGTGAAAAATGAGAGAAAAACGAGTGGAGAGCGAGTGAAAAACGAGTGGAGAGTGAGTGAAAAACGAGTGGAGAGTGAGTGGAAAATGGGTGGAGAGCAAGTGGAGTGTGAGTGGAGAACGAGTGGAGAGTGTGTGAAAAATGAGTAGAAAGCAAGTGAAAAATGAGTAGAAAGGAAGTGGACAAAGAGTGGAGAGCGAGTGGACAACGAGTGGAGAGCGAGTGGACAACGAGTGGAGGACGAGCGAAAAACGAGTGGAGAGCGAGTGGACAACGAGTGGAGAACGAGTGGAGAGCGAGTGGACAACGAGTGGAAAACGAGTGGAGAGCGAGTGGAAAACGAGTGGAGAGCAAGTAGAAAACGAGTGAAGAGCGAGTGGAAAATAAGTGAAAAACAAGTGGAGAGCGGGTGGGGAGCGAGTGAAAAACGAGTGGAGAGCAAGTGGAAAACGAGTGGAGAGCCAGTGAAAAATGAGAGAAAAACGAGTGGAGAGCGAGTGGAAAACGAGTGGAGAGGGAGTGGAAAACGAGTGGAGAGCGAGCGAAAAACGAGTGGAGAGCAGTGGAAAACGAGTGGAGAGCAAGCGAAAAATGAGTGGAGAGCGAGCGAAACACGAGTGGAGAGCGAGTGGCGAATGTGTGAAAAACAAGTGGAGAGCTTATGGAAAACGAGTGGAGAGCAAGTGAAAAACGAGTGGAGAGCGAGCGAAAAACGAGTGGAGAGCCAGTGAAAAATGAGAGAAAAACGAGTGGAGAGCGGGTGGGGAGCGAGTGAAAAACGAGTGGAGAGCAAGTGGAAAACGAGTGGAAAATAAGTGAAAAACAAGTGGAGAGCGGGTGGGGAGCGAGTGAAAAACGAGTGGAGAGCAAGTGGAAAACGAGTGGAGAGCCAGTGAAAAATGAGAGAAAAACGAGTGGAGAGCGAGTGAAAAACGAGTGGAGAGTGAGTGAAAAACGAGTGGAGAGTGAGTGGAAAATGGGTGGAGAGCAAGTGGAGTGTGAGTGGAGAACGAGTGGAGAGTGTGTGAAAAATGAGTAGAAAGCAAGTGAAAAACGAGTAGAAAGGAAGTGGACAAAGAGTGGAGAGCGAGTGGAGAACGAGTGGAGAGCGAGTGGACAACGAGTGGAGGACGAGCGAAAAACGAGTGGAGAGCGAGTGGACAACGAGTGGAGAACGAGTGGAGAGCGAGTGGACAACGAGTGGAGAGCGAGCGAAAAACGAGTGGAGAGTGAGTGAAAAACTTGTGGCGAACGAGTGACAAATGAGTGGAGAGCGAGTGAAAAACGAGTGGAGAGCGAGCGAAAAACGAGTGGAGAGCGAGCGAAAAAACGAGTGGAGAGCGAGCGAAACACGAGTGGAGAGCGAGTGGCGAATGAGTGGAAAACAAGTGGAGAGCGAGTGGAAAACGAGTGGAGAGCAAGTGAAAAACGAGTGGAGAGCGAGCGAAAAACGAGTGGAGAGCGAGCGAAAAACGAGTGGAGAGCGAGTGGCGAATGAGTGGAAAACAAGTGGAGAGCGAGTGGAAAACGAGTGGAGAGCAAGTAGAAAACGAGTGAAGAGCGAGTGGAAAATAAGTGAAAAACAAGTGGAGAGCGGGTGGGGAGCGAGTGAAAAACGAGTGGAGAGCAAGTGGAAAGCGAGTGGAGAGCCAGTGAAAAATGAGAGAAAAACGAGTGGAGAGCGAGTGAAAAACGAGTGGAGAGTGAGTGGAAAATGGGTGGAGAGCGAGTGGAGTGTGAGTGGAGAACGAGTGGAGAGTGTGTGAAAAATGAGTAGAAAGCAAGTGAAAGACGAGTAGAAAGCAAGTTGAGAGCGAGTGGAAAACGAGTGGAGAGGGAGTGGAAAACGAGTGGAGAGCGAGCGAAAAACGAGTGGAGAGTGAATGAAAAACTTGTGGCGAACGAGTGACAAACGAGTGGAGAGCGAGTGAAAAACGAGTGGAGAGCGAGCGAAAAACGAGTGGAGAGCAGTGGAAAACGAGTGGAGAGCAAGCGAAAAATGAGTGGAGAGCGAGCGAAACACGAGTGGAGAGCGAGTGGCGAATGAGTGGAAAACAAGTGGAGAGCGAGTGGAAAACGAGTGGAGAGCAAGTGAAAAACGAGTGGAGAGCGAGCGAAAAACGAGTGGAGAGCGAGCGAAAAACGAGTGGAGAGCGAGTGGCGAATGAGTGGAAAACAAGTGGAGAGCGAGTGGAAAAACGAGTGGAAAACGAGTGGAGTGCGAGTGAAAAACGAGTGGAGAGCAAGTGGAAGACGAGTGGAGAGCGGGTGGGGAGCGAGTGGAAGATGAGTGGAGAGCGGGTGGAGGGCAAGTAGAAAATGAGTGGAGAGCGAGTGGAAAATAAGTGAAAAGCAAGTGGAGAGCGGGTGGGGAGCGAGTGAAAAACGAGTGGAGAGCAGTGGAAAACGAGTGGAGAGCAAGCGAAAAATGAGTGGAGAACGAGCGAAACACGAGTGGAGAGCGAGTGGCGAATGAGTGGAAAACAAGTGGAGAGCGAGTGGAAAACGAGTGGAGAGCAAGTGAAAAACGAGTGGAGAGCGAGCGAAAAACGAGTGGAGAGCGAGTGGCGAATGAGTGGAAAACAAGTGGAGAGCGAGTGGAAAACGAGTGGAAAACGAGTGGAGTGCGAGTGAAAAACGAGTGGAGAGCAAGTGGAAGACGAGTGGAGAGCGGGTGGGGAGCGAGTGGAAGATGAGTGGAGAGCGGGTGGGGAGCGAGTGGAAGATGAGTGGAGAGCGGGTGGAGGGCAAGTAGAAAATGAGTGGAGAGCGAGTGGAAAATAAGTGAAAAGCAAGTGGAGAGCGGGTGGGGAGCGAGTGAAAAACGAGTGGAGAGCGAGTGGAAAACGAGTGAAGAGCCATTTTAGGACATATTGCAATCTATTAGCTAGGAAGTAATGTTGAAAGTTAGGCAGGTCTAATCCTCCCCTATCTTTCGGCTTCTGTAAAGTTTTTAAACTGATCCATGGAGGTTTATTTTTCCAGAGAAATTGGGAAATGTGTGATTCTAGCGATTTAAACCAGGTGGAGGGGGGTTTCATAGGAATCATAGAAAACAAATAGTTGATTTTGGGTAGAACCATCATTTTTATAGTGGCAACTCTCCCCATGAGTGAAATGGGTTGAGATTTCCAGCGAGCAAGATCATCTTCTATAGTCTTAAGAAGGTGAGTGTGATTAAGTTTTGTTAGTTCTGAGAGCCTGGAGGGAATATTTACACCCAGGTATCTAATGTTACCTGATTTTAAGGTGATGCTGGGTAGATTCTGAAAGCTACAGTTGATGGGTAGAACTGTGCTCTTAGACCAGTTAACGGAGTAGTCCGAGAGTGATGAGAATTTATTAATTAGTGAGCTTGTTTCAGATAGAGAAGTTTGTGAATTCTGGAGGAATAGTAAAACGTCGTCAGCATAAAGACTTATTTTATGAAATATTTTTTTGGACTAAATGCCTTTAATAGCTTTATTTTGTCTAATTGCAGCGGCTAGCGGTTCAATAAATATAGCAAAAAGTGAGGGGGATAGTGGACAACCTTGTCTGGTGCTCCTTTGTAGATTAAAACTTGGAGAGGTTTGGTCATTTGTTCTGACACTCGCATTAGGAGAACTGTATAAGATTTTAATCCAGTTAATGAAAGATGGGCCAAAGCCGAATCTGTTTAAAGTAGCTAGTAAATATTTCCAGTTAACATGATCAAAAGCTTTCTCTGCATCTAAAGAAACTATTATTGTTTCCAGGTTATTGATGGTAGAATAATCTATTATATTAATTAGTCTCTGCATGTTAACAGAGGAATATCTGCCCTTTATAAAGCCTGTTTGATCAGGGTGTATAATGAGAGGAGTTACTTCCTCTAACCTTCCAGCTTGCCTGGTTTTAATAGTACAGTACCTGAGTATTGTTCAGTGAGTATTGTTGCTGACCATGTCCATCCCTTTATGACCACAGTGGAGCATCTTCTGATGCTACTTCCAGCAGGATAATGCACCATGTCACAAAGCTCAGATCATCTCCACCTGCTTTCTAGAACATGACGATGAGTTCACTGGACTCCAACGGCCTCCACAGCCACCAGATCTCAGTCCAGTAGAGCAGCTTTGGGATGTGGTGGAACGGGAGATTCTCATCATGGATGCAGCCGACAAACCTGCAGCAACTGTGTGATGTTGTCATGTTGATATGGAGAAAACCTCTGAGGAAGGTTTCCACCACCCGCTTCATCTATCACACCAGGATTAAAAAGGTCCGACCCGGTACTAGAAGGTGGTCCTGATGAAGAGGATGACCCGGTACTAGAAGGTGGACCTGATGAAGAGCTGATGGTTTATCTGGTTCCAACCATCACTGTGAGAACAGAAGTGACCTCTTCATCTGGACCTGCAGAGAGAAACAAACATGGCGTCTCCGTGGAAGGAAACGACATCTGAAGTTGGCCTGGTGAATGAGGACATGGCAACAATGAGCTGGACTGAGACGTGTTCCTCTGACATCATGCAGCTTGTTCTCTTTAATCCTCTTACAGCACAGAAAACCCAGCGCCGTTGTGTTTTACCCAGTTTGCCCTGATGCACCATTAACCAGGTCAGCAGGAGAATGTTCTAGCTTGCAGATGTAGAGGACCTCAGCACAATGATCTGCAGCGTTTTCACATCAGCAGCTTCCATCTAGATGGAAACCACTGATTGGCTGCATGCAGCGAGCCAAGTGCTGCTGATGAGACTAAAGCAACATGGAGCTGGAAAGAGGCCTTGAGGCTCAGGAAGTACGGCACGGATAAAAGACAGTAACATGCCTACGCTGGACTGGGCTACATTGCATATGGAGGCAAGACATCTCAGCAAATGATGCTCCAAGTCAGCAATCCCGGTATGATTTCATAACCCCAGGGTTTCCAGCACAGATCAGACCCAGTCCAGAGGCCAGAGTCTGAGAGATGGCGATAGAAGGATGAGCAGAGGGAATCGGACCACCTCACCCATCAAATGGGATCAACTGAATCAGACATGATGGAAAGAAAAAAAGAAATCCAACTCTTCTGCTCAGTGACAGAGAGGAAGAAACCAGACGGATCCTACAGGTTTACACCAGAATCTACCAGGTCAGACCCAAGAACAGGTCATCAGTCTGAAGTGGTCATGTTTGAAGACAGACCCACACAACAGGGGAGCATAAATCTGACATATCTGAAACAAACAAATAAACAAACAAGTAAATAAATCATTTAAAAGCTCTGTACAAACATCTACTTTCCACATCACATGAACCTGCAGAGCCTGCACACGGGAGAAAAACACAAATAATGTATTTTTATTGTGACTGTATGCATTAAAACTGGCTCCAGACGCCACCTACTGGTTGAAACCAGGTTAAACCATCAAACCTGGCGCGGAGGTGACGCACTGTGAGAAACTGTTTACATTGTGTCAACAGTTTGCTAGGGTGGAGCAGATTTATCCTTTTGAGGCTGAAGAAGTAAGACCGGACTGAAGATTCTCGCGAGGCAGCGGCTGCAGAAAGCAGGATGCTGTCAGGACTGAAATACAGCTAATATAGATGTTTGCAAGCAGCATGATGTTTTCCATGAATGCTAACTATAACATTAACACAGCAGGTTTGTTTTTAAAATATCTCTAAATGTTAAAATGCTGCTCCCATTCTAAGTTTCAGAGTGCAACATTCTGCCATTACTAGCTTATATTAGCAAAGTGATGTTTGCTGTCAACAAAACAGATTAAACCATGAAAAACTGCTGCTGCTCCAAGTCTCCACCTAAACCTCCTAGAGAGGATTTAGAGAGACCAGTTAAGCTAACATCAGGTCTGTGGACAGTGGGGGAGGATGGAGAAATCGAAATCCCACGCCTACACAGGAAGTACGACAAATACACGAGGAGAACCACATTTAAACATGGAAAGCCACATTTATACATGGAGGACCTCATATACACAACGAGAACGTCATATACATGGGGAGAACTACATATAAACGGGGAGAACTACATTTATACGTGGAGAACCACATATACACATGGAGAACCAGCGTGTACACGGGGAGAACCACATTTATACGTGGAGAACCACATATACACATGGAGAACCAATGTGTACACGAGGAAAACCAACATGTACAAGGGAAGAACCACATATACACAAGGAGAACCACATTTTTTTTTTTTTTTTTTTTTTTTAACCTGTCTTGTCCAGCATCGTTGCAAACAGAATGATTGTCTGGCTGCCGTCTGGTGCTGGGCAATTTTACTCTATCAAGCAGGGATTTATACTACATGTATAAAGTCCCTCTTGATGATATGAAAAACTTTATTAAATCAAACTCTTAATGCTGGACTCGACCGGAGGGGACAGAGAGAGAGAGAGAGAAAAGAAGGGAGAGAGAAGAGGGAGGGGAGAGAGAGGGACAGAAAGGGTGTGGGGAGTGCAGGTGGGGACTTCAGACATCATACAAAAGACCATGTAATCCATAATACTTACAACATATATAGCTAAGATCATCCTAGCCAGTAGGTCATTACACAACTAGTTGATAATAGTAACAATAATAATAATCACAATAATAATAATAATAATAATAATAATAATAATAATAATAATAATAATAGTAATAATAATAATAATAAGAGTAATAATAATAATAATAATAACAGAAATAATAATAAAATTTTAAGAATAATTATAAGAATAGAGAGAAAAGGTATATTGAAGAAAAAAAACAAAAAAAAAAACAAAAATATGATAATAGATATAAGTAAAACTGCTGTATTCAAGAACACGCGCAGAGAAACCTGTGTGGATGTGCTGGAGGACTCGGCTACACGGCGACGCAGAGACTGTGTCAACATACCGAATATACGGAGTGGAGACGTTCAGGAAGGAGTGACCATGCAGAGTGATCATGCAGATGCCACCTCACCTGAACAGAGGCCAGAGTCAGGCCAGCGGTCCCGAGACCCAGGCCACCAGCCCCCCCGTAGGTAACAGACCCCGACCGGTCCACAGAGACGACCACTCGCCCGCCCAGGAAGACAGCAGCAGGAGACCCCAGCAGGAGCCCCCCCGCGGACACAGGGCACCGGCCCCGGCAGGCTGAGGCCAGCAGTCCCCGACCCCCCCCGAGCACCGGCCGCCCGGGACAGACGGGGCAGAGGGCCCGGGCCCAGGAGCGCAGGGACACCCCCCACCCCTGCAGGCCGAGGGCCAGCACGCCACCCGGGGGGACCCCGCCCGCCCAGACGGCCACCGCCAGAGGCCAGCCCCACACCCCAGTGCCCAGCCGCACACCCCGAGAACTAATCCTGAGGAGAACCACATTTTTACGTGGAGAACCAAATAGTACATGGGGAGAACCATATTTATACATGGAGAACCACATATACACAAGGAGAACCAGCGTGTACACGGGGAGAACCACATTTATAAGTGGAGAACGACATATACACGAGGAGAACCAGCGTGTACATGGGGAGAACCACATATACACGAGGAGAACCAGCGTGTACATGGGGAGAACCACATATACACGAGGAGAACCACATTTATACGTGGAGAACGATATATACACGAGGAGAACCAACGTGTACATGGGGAGAACCACATATACACGGGGAGAACCACATGTACACGGGTAGAACCAGCGGGTACATAGGGAGAACCACATATACACGGGAAGAACCAATGTGTACATGGGAAGAACCACATATACACGAGGAGAACCACATTTATACATGGAGAACGACATATACACGAGGAGAACCAACGTGTACACGGGGAGAACCAGCGCATACATAGGGAGAACCACATATACAGGAGGAGAACCACATTTATACGTGGAGAACGACATATACACGAGGAGAACCAACGTGTACACGGGGAGAACCAGCGCGTACATAGGGAGAACCACATATACAGGAGGAGAACCACATTTATACGTGGAGAACGACATATACACGAGGAGAACCAACGTGTACACGGGGAGAACCAGTGCGTACATAGGGAGAACCACATATACACGGGGAGAACCAATGTGTACATAGGGAGAACCACATATACACGAGGAGAGCCACATTTATACGTGGAGAACAACATATACACGAGGAGAACCAACGTGTACACTGGGAGACCCACATGTACACGGGGAGAACCAGCGCGTACATAGGGAGAACTTTGGATTAATTTTGCTTCTACCTGCGTGACGTCATTTTGCAGCACCGCTTTTCTCATCTGAGCAGTTTTTGGCTTCTCTACTCACCTGTATAATGAAAGCTTCTTGACTCCCCACTTCACACTGATGCATGACAAACAGGTAAGTTCCTACACACCTTCAGGTGTCTGCAGAGGCATCAGACCCCACACCAGGTGCAGAGCTTCTTCCTCAGAGCAACAGCTGAACCAGAGAGGAGCTATTTCAGGCTGGGTCGACCAGATTGAATTAAAGCCAGATTAATCCCTGTAGAATTTGTGTCATTCTTCCAAGAAACACTAAATCCAAATCAAATTATACAACGTGCCCACATCCCTGCTGCCACCATCGTCATCATCATCAAGGTCGTCCACAGTGCTGAGGCAGCCACCGGTCTTCCCTCTTCCTGCCCTCAGACAACCTTTTGTTCCTCTCCAGCTGTGACTGATGTGAGAAAGTTAATGAATGGTGACAGCCTGTCTATCCAGCATAGGAATGGTTACAGGGGAGAGAACACACTCGCACAGCTCAGCTAACCCTGCTGAGTAGATCTCCACCAGCGCCACCTGCAGGTCCAGCTGGTTCATGTTTCTGGATCTATAATTTCACACCATCGTCACTGAGCTGAAAATAAAACATTTTTCATTCTTAGTCAAGACCGTGTGGTCCAGTTTTGAAGAGTTTTTGGACTGAAATGGAAATGTGAAGTCCAGCTTCTCATCCACAAGCTTAAAGATTTGGTCTTTAAATGGGATGTGTTGACAGTAAGAAGGAAAATACCCGAGCGATGCATTCAGAGACGCTGCGTATTTATGAGGTTTGATGAAGAAGTCCGGCCACTGCGATGCATTCACATACGCTGCATAGCTATCAGGTTTAAAGAGGATGTTTAGCCTCTATGATGCGTTCAAAGACACTGCGCATTTATCGAGTTTGATGAAGAAGCCTGGCCGCTACGATGCATTCAGAGACGCTGCGTATTTATCGGGTTTGATGAAGAAGCCTGGCCGCTACGATGCATTCAGAGACGCTGCGTATTTATCGGGTTTGATGAAGAAGCCTGGCCGCTACGATGCATTCACATACGCTGCATAGCTATCAGGTTTAATGAGGATGTTTAGCCTCTATGATGCGTTCAAAGACACTGCGCATTTATCGAGTTTGATGAAGAAGCCTGGCCGCTACGATGCATTCAGAGACGCTGCGTATTTATCGGGTTTGATGAAGAAGCCTGGCCGCTACGATGCATTCAGAGACGCTGCATAGTTATTAGGTTTAATGAGGATGTTTAGCCGCTATGATGCATTCAGAGACACTGCATAGACCGTACAATGCATTTTACTCAGCATATTATTCAGGTTTTTCAGAAGACCGGCCTTATGCGATGCATTCAGAGACACTACGTATTAAGAGGCGCTTATTACACCAGTCAGCTCACAGAGAACATACCAATGGAGGGATGAATGAGAGGAAGACGAGTGCAAGATATGGGTCTGCTTTATAATCAGCTGACAGAGTGACTGAAGCATTAGATTAAAAACAATGTTTAACAACCACACATCATGCTCCGCTGCTCACACGCAGTCATGCTCATGTTAAACACGCATGTTCTCACACACACACGCCTCTTCACCTTTCTCAGCTCTGTATCACCACCATATCCTGACAACAGTCTAATTAGTAATTATACACTCGGGCCCCCGGGACCAGCAATCCTGATGAAACGGCCTTGGTGTGGTGTAAAAACATCACATGACACACACGCACACACATACACTCACACAAACACACACACATGTGCATGCACGGACACATGCAGTACTGTATCATGGAAGTGGAGAGGAAGGTCATGGGTTAAGGGTGGATGAAAGCTGGACTGGGGGACAGATAAATTAGCTTGACTGGGTGGGCGACATGAACCCGACTCAGAGTTAGTGATAATGATGATAATTAATCCATACATCCATCATTCCATCCATCCATCCATCCATCCATCCATCCATCAATGTCCCTCAGAGACGATGGTTCAGCTCTAGTGTTAATGGGTCATTTCTGGTGTTAATGGTTCAGCTCTGGTTGTAGGAGCCATATTAGTATTTGCATATTTATGAGGTGGCACAGGTGACATGCAGCATCTGCATCTGGGTGGTGGGTGTGTTGCTGTGGGCGTGTGTGTGTGTGTCACGAAGTTTGAAAGGTACCAACTCACAGGTGTTTTAGATGAATGGATGAGGAAGTGGGGTGAGCTCGGTGGTGGTCACATTTCTGTTGACCGTGTTATCACATAATATATAGCATAAGCCTGTTTCAGTCAGAATAACGTTTATTCAGTGTCTGGATGTGTTTTGGAACAATGAATGAAAGGAATAAACGTATCGCTGCTGACACAGAACTGGTTGAGAATATTTCGGAACTGGCGTCTGGCAGAAAACCCCGAGTTTAGCCCACAGCAGCCCTCAAACAAAGTTATCGTGTTGCCGCAACACTGGTGTTAATGGTTTATTTCTGGTGTTAATGGTTCATTTCTGGTGTTAATAGTTGATTTCTGGTGTTAATGATTCATTTCTGGTGTTATTGGTTCAACTCTTGTGTTAATGGTTCACTTCTGGTGTTAATTGTTCATTTCTGGTGTTAATGGTTTATTTCTAATGGTAATGGTTCATTTCTGGTGTTAATGGTTCAGCTCTTGTGTTAATGGTTTATTTCTGGTGTTAATGATTCAGCTCTTGTGTTAATGGTTCATTTCTGTTGTTAATGGTTCATTTCTGGTGTTAATGGTTCATTTCTAATGTTAATTGTTAAGCTCTCGTGTTAATGGTTTAGCTCTGGTTTTAATGTTTCTTCTCTGGTGTAAATGGTTCATTTCTGGTGTTAAGGGTTCCGCTCTGGTATTAATGCTTCAGCTCTGGTGTTAATGGTTTATTTCTGGTGTTAATGATTCATTTCTGGTGTTATTGGTTCAACTCTTGTGTTAATGGTTCACTTCTGGTGTTAATGGTTCATTTCTGGTGTTAATGGTTTATTTCTAATGGTAATGGTTCATTTCTGGTGTTAATGGTTCAGCTCTTGTGTTAATGGTTCATTTCTGTTGTTAATGGTTCATTTCTGGTGGTAATGGTTCATTTCTAATGTTAATTGTTACGTTCTGGTGTTAATGGTTTAGCTCTGGTTTTAATATTTCTTCTCTGGTGTAAATGGTTCATTTCTGGTGTTAAGGGTTCAGCTCTGGTATTAATGCTTCAGCTCTGGTGTTAATTTTTCATTTCTGGTGTTAATTTTTCATTTCTGGTGTTAATGGTTTATTTCTAATGTTAATGGTTCATTTCTGGTGTTAATGGTTCAACTCTGTTGTTAATGGTTCAGCTCTGGTGTTACTGGTTCATTTCTGGCGTTAATGGATCAGCTCTGGTGTTAATGGTTCTTTTCGGGTGTTAATAGTTCAGCTCTGGTGTTAATGGATAATTTCTGGTGTTAACGGTTAATTTCTGGTGTTAATGGTTCATTTCTGGTGTTAATGGTTAATTTGTGGTGTTAATGGTTCATTTCTGGGGTTAATGGTTCATTTCTGATGTTAATGGTTCAGCTCTTGTGTTAATGGTTCATTTCTGCTGTTAATGGTTCATTTCTTGTGTTATTGGTTCATTTTTAATGTTAATGGTTCAGCTCTGGTGTTAATGGTTCATTTCTGGTGTTAATGGTTCATTTCTGGTGTTAATGGTTCAGCTCTTGTGTTAATGGTTTATTTCTGGTGTTGATGGTTTATTTCTAATGTTAATGGTTCATTTCTGTTGTTAATGGTTCAGCTCTGTTAATGGTTCTGCAAAACTGCTGGCAATCAGGGACAACCCCTCCCACCCCCTCCATAACACACTGGACAAGCTAAATAGCAGTTTTAGCAGCAGACTGATCCAACCCCGCTGCTCTAAGGAACGGTACAGGAGATCGTTCCTTCCTGCTGCAATAAGACTCCATAACTCATCTACCTCTGCCAGAGACATGCTCACACAACTGGACTAAGTCAAACACTGTACTTACTGCAATCTATAGTTGTCGCTCTGATAATATAATTCTGTATTATCTTTGCACTTCCTTTATTTACATAGTCATATTTACATATCAATATCTGATAGCTATTTTCATTATTACTTCATCTTGCCACTGCACTTTATCTGCCAATTCACTCTGTATTTATATTTTTTTATATTTTTTTCTCTAACTTATTTCACTCTGGATTTTTTTATGTTATTACTGGACTACTGTAACAACGCAATTTCCCTTCGGGGATAAACAAAGTTGTCTGTCTGTCTGTCTGTCTGTCTGTCTGTCTCTGGTGTTAATGGTTCATTTCTGATGTTAATGGTTCAGCTCTTGTGTTAATGGTTCATTTCTGCTGTTAATGGTTCATTTCTTGTGTTATTGGTTCATTTTTAATGTTAATGGTTCAGCTCTGGTGTTAATGGTTCATTTCTGGTGTTAATGGTTAATTTCTGGTGTTAATGGTTCAACTCTTGTGTTAATGGTTTATTTCTGGTGTTAATGGTTTATTTCTAATGTTAATGGTTAATTTCTGGGGTTAATGGTTCAGCTCTGGTGTTAATGGTTCATTTCTGGTGTTAATGGTTAATTTCTGGTGTTCATGGTTCAACTGTTGTGTTAATGGTTCATCTCTGGTGTTAATGGTTTATTTCTAATGTTAATGGTTAATTTCTGGGGTTAATGGTTCAGCTCTGGTGTTAATGGTTCATTTCTGGTGTTAATGGTTCAGCTCTTGTGTTAATGGTTCATTTCTGGTTTCAATTGTTCATTTCTGGCGTTAGTGGTTCATTTCTAATGTTAATTGTTCAGCTCTGGTGTTAATGGTTCATTCTACTATTATTGGTTCATTTCTGGTGTTAATGGTTCATTTCTGGTGTTATTGGTTCATTTCTAATGTTAATGGTGCAGCTCTGGTGTTAATGGTTCATTTCTGGTGTTAATGGTTTATTTCTGGTGTTAATGGCTCATTTCTGGTGTTAATGGTTTATTTCTGGTGTTAACGGTTCATTTCTGGTGTGAATGGTTTATTTCTAATGTTAATGGTTCATTTCTGGTGTTAATGGTTCAGCTCTGGTGTTAATGGTTCATTTCTGGTATTAATGGTTCAGCTTTGGTGTTAATGCTTCAGCTCTGGGGGTAATTTTTCTTTTCTGGTGTTTTTGGTTCATTTCAGGTGTTAATTGTTCAGCTCTGGTCTTAATGGTTCATTTCTGGTATTAATGGTTCAGCTCTGGTGTTAATGGTTTGTTTCTAATGTTCATGGTCCATTTCAGGGGTAATGGTTCAGCTCTGGTCTTAATGGTTCATTTCTGGTATTAATGGTTCAGCTCTGGTGTTAATGGTTCGTTTCTAATGTTCATGGTTCATTTCTGGGGTAATGGTTCAGCTCTGGTGTTTCTGGTTCATTTCTGGTGTTTTTGGTTCATTTCTAATGTTAATGGTTCAGCTCTGGTGTTAATGGTTCATTTCTGGTATTAATGGTTCATTTCTGGTGTTAATGGTTCAACTCTTGTGTTAATGGTTCATTTCTGGTTTTAATTGTTCATGTCTCGTGTTAATGGTTAATTTCTAATGTTAATTGTTCAGCTTTGGTCTTAATGGTTCATTTCTGATATTAATGGTTTATCTCTGGTGTTAATGGTTCATTTCTAATGTTCATGGTTCATTTCTGGGGTAATGGTTCAGCTCTGGTGTTACTGGTTCATTTCTGTTGTTAATGGTTCAGGTCTGGTGTTAATGGTTCATTTCTGGTGTTAATGGTTTATTTCTGGTGTTAATGGTTCATCCGTATGTTAATTGTTCAGCTCTGGTCTTAATGGTTCATTTCTGATATTAATGGTTTATTTCTGGTGTTAATGGTTCATTTCTAATGTTCATGGTTCATTTCTGGGGTAATGGTTCAGCTCTGGTGTTACTGGTTCATTTCTGTTGTTAATGGTTCAGGTCTGGTGTTAATGGTTCATTTCTGGTGTTAATGGTTTATTTCTAATGTTAATGGTTCACTTCTGGTGTTAATGGTTCATTTCTAATGTTCATGGTTCATTTCTGGGGTAATGGTTCAGCTCTGGTGCTACTGGTTCATTTCTGTTGTTAATGGTTCAGGTCTGGTGTTAATGGTTCATTTCTGGTGTTAATGGTTCATTTCTGGTGTTAATGGTTTATTTCTAATGTTAATGGTTCACTTCTGGTGTTAATGGTTCAGCTCTGGTGTTAATGGTTCATTTCTGGTGTTAAGGGTTCAGCTCTTGTATTAATGGTTCATTTCTGGTGTTAATTTTTCTTTTCTGGTGTTTTTCGTTCATTTCGGGTGTTAATTGTTCAGCTCTGGTCTTAATGGTTCATTTCTGGTGTTAATGGTTAATTTATGGTGTTAATGGTTCATTTCTGGTGTTAATGGTTCAGCTCTGGTGTTAATGGTTCATTTCTGATGTTAATGGTTCAGCTCTTGTGTTAATGGTTCATTTCTGCTGTTAATGGTTCATTTCTTGTGTTATTGGTTCATTTTTAATGGTAATGGTTCAGCTCTGCTGTTAATGGTTCATTTCTGGTGTTAATGGTTAATTTCTGGTGTTCATGGTTCAACTGTTGTGTTAATGGTTCATCTCTGGTGTTAATGGTTTATTTCTAATGTTAATGGTTAATTTCTGGGGTTAATGGTTCAGCTCTGGTGTTAATGGTTCATTTCTGGTGTTAATGGTTCAGCTCTGGTGTTAATGGTTCAGCTCCGGTGTTCATGGATAATTTCTGGTGTTAATGGTTAATTTCTGGTGTTAATGGTTGAGCTCTGGTGTTAATTGTTCAGCTCTTGTGTTATGGTTCATTTCTGGTGTTAATGGTTCAGCTCTGGTGTTAATGGTTCAGCTCCGGTGTTCATGGATAATTTCTGGTGTTAATGGTTAATTTCTGGTGTTAATGGTTGAGCTCTGGTGTTAATTGTTCAGCTCTTGTGTTATGGTTCATTTCTGGTGTTAATTGTTAATTTATGGTGTTAGTGGTTCATTTCTGGTGTTAATGGTTCAGCTCTGGTGTTAATGGTTCATTTCTGGTGTCAATGTTTCAGCTCTGGTGTTAATGGTTCATTTCGGGTGATAATGGTTCATTTCTAATGTTAATGGTTCAGCTATGGTGTTAATGGTTCATTTCTCATGTGAATGGTTTAGCTCTGGTGTTACTGGTTCATTTCTAATGTTAATGGTTCATTTCTGGTGTTAATGGTTCATTTCTAATGTTAATGGTTTAGCTATTGTGTTAATGGTTCATTTCTGGTGTTAATGGTTCATTTCTAATGTTAATGGTTCAGCTTGGTGTTAATGGTTCATTTCTGGTGTTAATGGTTCAGCTCTGGTGTTAATGGTTCATTTCTGGTGTTAATGGTTCATTTCTGGTGTTAATGGTTCAGCTCTGGTGTTAATGGTTCAGCTCCGGTGTTCATGGTTCAGCTTGGTGTTAATGGTTCATTTCTGGTGTTAATGGTTCAGCTCTGGTGTTAATGGTTCATTTCTGGTGTTAATGGTTCATTTCTAAAGTTAATGGTTCAGCTCTGTTGTTAATGGTTCGTTTCTAATGTTAATGGTTCATTTCTGGTGATAATGGTTCATGTCTAATGTTAATGGTTCAGCTATGGTGTTAATGGTTCATTTCTAATGTTAATGGTTCATTTCTGGTGTTAATGGTTAATTTCTAATGTTAATGGTTCAGCTTGGTGTTAATGGTTTATTTCTGATTTTAATGGTTCATTTCTGGTGTTAATGGTTCATTTCTAATGTTAATGGTTCATTTCTGGTGTTAATGGTTAATTTCTAATGTTAATGGTTCAGCTATGGTGTTAATGGTTCATTTCTAATGTTAATGGTTCATTTCTGGTGTTAATGGTTCAGCTCTGTACCCAGCAAGAATCATGAGGCTTACACGTTAGTCATGATTACTCAGTGGGATTTCTGCTGTTTACAAGGAGGCTGGCAGCCTGTTTCAGATGTGAAATGAGCTCTAAAATGGGGCATGCTGATTGCTGTTGTGTTGTAATCAACACATTTGCATGTCATCACATCTGATGAGGCTGATTAGCTGGCGCACATTTCTCAGACCTGCATCAGGGACGGAGCTGGCTGGGACAGCAGCAGAAAGTGGGAAAATTGACGGGAACCAGGAGACGAGAGATTTTCATTCGTGTGATGACAGCATTCATGATTTTATCAGAAACATTGCCACTGTTGCAGAAAAGAAAGCTGAAACTACTGTGCTGACAGCACATTAAACAAACCCGGCCAAGGTTTAAACAACTAACATCACTTCAGTAAGGAAAAATACATCCATCCATCCATCTCTCCCTCCCTCCATCCTCCCATTACTGAAGGACACAACAGAGAGATGCTGAAACTCCTCCTACTGTAAAAACTGATTCCCATCTGGGATGGAGAGGAGCCGACTTTCATCTCCATCACCTCCACATAAAAAGCAATGAAAGGACCCATTTTAACATCGTCAACCTCTATCAACGCAGGGTTGGTTAAAAGTAACCAGCCAGAGGAAAAAAATTTAATTATCTTCCTTTAAAATCCCTAAATTCATTCTAACAGTGAATACAAGTAGGTTTGATCTCCTCCCAGTTTAACGTTAGTCCAGTGCTGCATCCTCCACTTTTCCCACTGAGAAGAAGTAATACCTTCAGCGTTGATGAGACGGAGGACAGCGAGGATCTGAAGTTTTGTCTGGAAACCAGATCAGGTCTGGTTCATAACCTCTCAGCATCATGATGGGACTTCTGACCAGTATGATCCCTGCAGGGAGGGGTAATCCTGCAGTTTACCCTGCTGAATTCTGGATAAGCTCCAGGTAGAAACAATAGGGACTTACGGACATTTCAGCCTAAAACAACATGAGTTCATGAATAATATAAGGGCCTATAGGCAGGCGGGGCTGCTGGAGGGGAGTAACTAAAGGAGTCTCCTGTCTGGCTTTATTTAGAGTTTGGATCAGAACTGAGTGCAGCGGCAGATGTCTGCAGGATGCTGAACCCAAACAGGTCAACATCAGAGGTGGGAGAACCCTCCTCCAACCTCGCCCATTCATACACTCACTTCTATACTCGATGAAGACTTTAAGCTATAGAAGTTTACTTCTTATCTTCCGAGACCCCATCCTCCTCCTCCTCCTCCTCCTCCCCTTATACCCCTGGAGTTCTACCTTCCCCCTGCTTCTTCCTCTTCTTCACACTAAAGAAATGGGATTTGAGAATTTGGGGTTCACACAGCGGTCAGTGAGCAAAAATTTCATCTGCTACTTAATGTTGTAGTTCAGGAAACTTTGAGCGAACCCACTCACAGCCTGAAGAAACATTATGATAAGAAGACTGCTGCATATCTGATGAGATGCATGAACAGCGGAGAGGAGGGCAGCCTACACTGGCTGATACAACACAACTACAACAAGCTCACTCTTTAGCTTCACATATAAAACCATCCCATCCCTTGCTGCAAGACACGGACAGAAACACACCTACGCTTCTTCCTCAAGTCATTAAGTCATGAAGCACCTCTGGAAGTCTGCTTAGAGCCAGAACAATAAATATAGCAGGAATAACCAGATACATGCTCCCAAAGCTTACAGCAAATATAAAAACTGATTTTAACATGAAGATAAAAAAAAACCAGGATTTATTCAACAAAGTTTGGGTCAGACAGATGAAAATGTCCTAATAAGTCACTGTGTAGAATATGATTAAAACCAGAACCTCATCAGGCCACATTTTATCCCCAGCAGCAGATCACCAACATGTCAGAGATGAAACTGAGACGTTTCACCATGAGATGAAAATATGAGCTGATAGTCAATCTGATGGAAAAAGTTGGAACAGGAGCAACAAAAGGCTGGAAAAGTACCTGGTACAAACCAGAAACACCTGGAGGAGCATTAGACAACTAACCAGGTTACAATTTCAGAAAAATGTGTTTTTTCCCATCTTACAGTCGCTAACATGAAGCTAAAACACTGCTAACACAAAGATGGATGGATGGATGGATGGATAGACGAGTTGATGGATAACTTTATTCATCCATGAGGGGAAATTAAGTTTAGCAGTCCGGTATAGTACACACAATACCCAAAAATACATGAAAAAAATGATAGGGTAAAATGTTTAAGTAGAAAAATAGAATAAATACACTTAAGGGCACTTGTGAGATGATAATAATAATAGTAAAAGTAAAACAATGTAATAATAATAATAATAATAATAATAATAAATAATAATATGTACACATATAAATGTTTCCTATATATACATATGTTTAGCATGTGCAACATATGCAAAGATACATAGCTGTAATACATTGGGATTCAGAGTGCAAACACACCTTGCTAACACGAAGATAACATAAAGCTTTTTTATTGTTTATTTTTACCTTGGTAGAGGGTCCAGCCCTTCTCGAGGACAGTGGTTCCAGATCCCCAGCCGTGCATGGAGGCGAGTCCACATCCATGTGCAAGCTCAGGCTCCTTCCCTGCCAGAGAGGTGATGTTCCGCGTCCCTAGAGCTAGCTTCTGCAGCTTAAGGATCAGACCACCAGGGTCCCCGACTTTGCCCGCTGCCCACCTCACACTGCACCCGTACCCCTATGGCCCTTCCGCAGGCGGTGAGTCTACAGGAAGCGGGAACCATGTCACCTTTTCGGGTTGAGCCTGACTGGGCCCCATGGGCAAAGGCCAGGCCACCAGGCATTCGTCTCTGTGCCCCACCTCCTGGCCTAGTTCCAGAGTGGGGCCCCATGACCCATGTTCAGGCAAGAAAAACCTGGATCCATTGATTTGACTCATAGGGATCTGTTGAGCCGTGCTTTATCTGGTCCCTCCCCTAGACACCTGTTTGCAATGGGTGACCTTGCCGAGGGCATAAAGCGCTCAACAACATAGCTCCTAGGATCTTCAGGACATGCAAATTCCCCCACTGCAGTAAGATGGCGGCTCAGGAGGAGTCACGGTCTGCTGCCACCAATGCTTAAAACTTCATCAATTTTATGCATGGACATGATCTAATGAGAATACAGGAAGATTAAAGCACATAACAACAAGTCTGTAGAGCCACGGAGTGATGTTCAGATCATGGTACAGCTGTTCATTGTTAAATACCGGGTCGTCCTCTTCATCAGGACCGCCTTCTATTACCGGGTCGTCCTCTTCATCAGGACCGCCTTATAGTGCCGGGTCGTCCTCTTCATCAGGACCGCCTTCTAGTACCGGATCGTCCTCTTCATCAGGACCGCCTTCTACTACCGGGTCGTCCTCTTCATCAGGACCGCCTTCTACTACCGGGTCGTCCTCTTTATGAGGTCCACCTTCTAGTACCGGGTCGTCCTCTTCATCGGGTCCACCTTCTAGTACCGGATCGTCCTCTTCATCAGGACCGCCTTCTAGTACAGGGTCGTCCTCTATATCAGGTTCACCTTCTAGTACCGGGTCGTCCTCTTCATCGGGTCTGCCTTCTAGTACCGGGTCGTCCTCTTCATCGGGACCACCTTCTAGTACCGGGTCGTCCTCTTCATCGGGTCCACCTTCTAGTACCGGGTCGTCCTCTTCATCAAGACCGCCTTCAAGTACCAGGACGTCCTCTTTATCAGGTCCGCCTTCTAATACCAGGTCGTCCTCTTCATCAGGTCCGCCTTCTAGTACCGGGTCGTCCTCTTCATCAAGACCGCCTTCAAATACCGGGACGTCCTCTTCATCAGGTCCGCCTTCTAGTACCGGGTCGTCCTCCTCATCAGGACCGCCTTCTAGTACCGGGTCGTCCTCTTCGTCAGGACCGCCTTCTAGTACCGGGTCGTCCTCTTCATCAGGACCGCCTTCTAGTACCGGGTCGTCCTCTTTATCAGGTCCACCTTCTAGTACCGGGTCGTCCTCTTCATCGGGTCTGCCTTCTAGTACCGGGTCGTCCTCTTCATCGGGTCCACCTTCTAGTACCGGATCGTCCTCTTCATCAGGACCGCCTTCTAGTACAGGGTCGTCCTCTTTATCAGGTCCACCTTCTAGTACCGGGTCGTCCTCTTCATCGGGTCTGCCTTCTAGTACCGGGTCGTCCTCTTCATCGGGACCACCTTCTAGTACAGGGTCGTCCTCTTCATCGGGTCCACCTTCTAGTACCGGGTCGTCCTCTTCATCAAGACCGCCTTCAAATACCAGGACGTCCTCTTTATCAGGTCCGCCTTCTAGTACCAGGTCGTCCTCTTCATCAGGTCCGCCTTCTAGTACCGGGTCGTCCTCTTCATCAAGACCGCCTTCAAGTACCGGGACGTCCTCTTCATCAGGTCCGCCTTCTAGTACCGGGTCGTCCTCTTCATCAGGACCGCCTTCTAGTACCGGGTCGTCCTCTTCGTCAGGACCGCCTTCTAGTAACCAGGTTGTCCTCTTTATCAGGTCCACCTTCTATTACCGGGTCGTCCTCTTCATCGGGTCTGCCTTCTAGTACCGGGTCGTCCTCTTCATCGGGACCACCTTCTCGCACCGGGTCGTCCTCTTCATCGGGTCCACCTTCTAGTACCGGGTCGTCCTCTTCATCAAGACCGCCTTCAAGTACCAGGACGTCCTCTTTATCAGGTCCGCCTTCTAGTACCAGGTCGTCCTCTTCATCAGGTCCGCCTTCTAGTACCGGGTCGTCCTCTTTATCAGGTCCGCCTTCTAGTACCAGGTCGTCCTCTTCATCAGGTCCGCCTTCTAGTACCGGGTCGTCCTCTTCATCAGGTCCGCCTTCTAGTACCAGGTCGTCCTCTTCATCAAGACCGCCTTCAAGTACCGGGACGTCCTCTTCATCAGGTCCGCCTTCTAGTACCGGGTCGTCCTCTTCATCAGGACCGCCTTCTAGTACCGGGTCGTCCTCTTCATCAGGACCGCCTTCTAGTACCGGGTCGTCCTCTTCATCAGGACCGCCTTCTAGTACCGGGTCGTCCTCTTTATCAGGTCCACCTTCTAGTACCGGGTCGTCCTCTTCATCGGGTCTGCCTTCTAGTACCGGGTCGTCCTCTTCATCGGGACCACCTTCTAGTACAGGGTCGTCCTCTTCATCGGGTCCACCTTCTAGTACCGGGTCGTCCTCTTCATCAAGACCGCCTTCAAATACCAGGACGTCCTCTTTATCAGGTCCGCCTTCTAGTACCAGGTCGTCCTCTTCATCAGGTCCGCCTTCTAGTACCGGGTCGTCCTCTTCATTAAGACCGCCTTCAAGTACCGGGACGTCCTCTTCATCAGGTCCGCCTTCTAGTACCGGGTCGTCCTCTTCATCAGGACCGCCTTCTAGTACCGGGTCGTCCTCTTCGTCAGGACCGCCTTCTAGTACCGGGTTGTCCTCTTTATCAGGTCCACCTTCTAGTACCGGGTCGTCCTCTTCATCGGGTCTGCCTTCTAGTACCGGGTCGTCCTCTTCATCGGGACCACCTTCTAGTACCGGGTCGTCCTCTTCATCGGGTCCACCTTCTAGTACCGGGTCGTCCTCTTCATCAAGACCGCCTTCAAGTACCAGGACGTCCTCTTTATCAGGTCCGCCTTCTAGTACCAGGTCGTCCTCTTCATCAGGTCCGCCTTCTAGTACCGGGTCGTCCTCTTTATCAGGTCCGCCTTCTAGTACCAGGTCGTCCTCTTCATCAGGACCGCCTTCTAGTACCGGGTCGTCCTCTTCATCAGGACCGCCTTCTAGTACCGGGTCGTCCTCTTTATCAGGTCCACCTTCTAGTACCGGGTGGTCCTCTTCATCGGGTCTGCCTTCTAGTACCGGGTCGTCCTCTTCATCGGGACCACCTTCTAGTACCGGGTCGTCCTCTTCATCGGGTCCACCTTCTAGTACCGGGTCGTCCTCTTCATCAAGACCGCCTTCAAGTACCAGGACGTCCTCTTTATCAGGTCCGCCTTCTAGTACCAGGTCGTCCTCTTCATCAGGTCCGCCTTCTAGTACCGGGTCGTCCTCTTCATCAGGACCGCCTTCTAGTACCGGGTCGTCCTCTTCATCAGGACCGCCTTCTAGTACCGGGTCGTCCTCTTCATCAGGACCGCCTTCTAGTACCGGGTCGTCCTCTTTATCAGGTCCACCTTCTAGTACCGGGTGGTCCTCTTCATCAGGTCCACCTTCTAGTACCGGGTGGTCCTCTTCATCGGGTCTGCCTTCTAGTACCGGGTCGTCCTCTTCATCGGGACCACCTTCTAGTACCGGGTCGTCCTCTTCATCGGGTCCACCTTCTAGTACCGGGTCGTCCTCTTCATCAAGACCGCCTTCAAGTACCAGGACGTCCTCTTTATCAGGTCCGCCTTCTAGTACCAGGTCGTCCTCTTCATCAGGTCCGCCTTCTAGTACCGGGTCGTCCTCTTCATCAAGACCGCCTTCAAGTACCGGGACGTCCTCTTCATCAGGTCCGCCTTCTAGTACCGGGTCGTCCTCTTCATCAGGACCGCCTTCTAGTACCGGGTCGTCCTCTTCATCAGGTCCGCCTTCTAGTACAGGGTCGTCCTCTTTATCAGGTCCACCGTCTAGTACCGGGTCGTCCTCTTCATCATTACCGCCTTCAAGTACCTGGTCGTCCTCTTCATCAGGTCCGCCTTCTAGGACCGGGTCGCTCTCTTCATCAGGTCCGCCTTCTAGTACAGGGTCGTCCTCTTTATCAGGTCCACCGTCTAGTACCGGGTCGTCCTCTTCATCATTACCGCCTTCAAGTATCTGGTCGTCCTCTTCATCAGGTCCGCCTTCTTGGACCGGGTCGTTCTCTTCATCAGGTCCGCCTTCTAGTACTGGGTCGTCCTCTTCATCAGGACCACCTTCTTACACCAGCAGCAGCCTGAAGCGTTGATCCAAGGCAGGATGGATCCATGTTTTCATGATGTTTCCAGCAGATTCTGAGCCCAGCATCTGAATGTGGAGCTGAAATGGAGACTCATCAGACCGGGCAGCTCTGAATCAACACTGAGACCAGTGATGGTATTTGTTCTTCAGATGAGGAAACTTCTTCCTGACTGAAAGTGGATGTTGTTGTCATTGCAACGTAAGCAACGCCCTTTAATCCGCCTGTCTGCTCTGGAGGGATTTTTGCCCTGGATTAGCTGCCACTGGCTCTGAGACACTGGTGTAGGGTGGTTTTCATGAAAGTGAGTTAGAGAAAGGTGGTGCTGACATGACATTTACTCAGCATGTTCCTCTGAGAGGAGCATTTGGTGGCATCACTGATTTCTTGATTTCCTACCATGAGAATTATTCCAGCTGTGGCTGGTTGCGATGACAGGAAGAGGGAGGAGATGATTCTGGAGTTGGAGGTGAGAATAAGAAGATGGATGGAGAGGAAATACAGGACAAAAACATACCAGAATTAGAGAAGGATGTAAGATGGATTTCCTACTGTAACCCACTCAGCTATTATACTTAGTTCAGTTTATTAGTACAAACTTTTCCATCCATCCATCCATTTTCTTCTGCTTATCCGTCTGGTCGCGGGAGCAGCTGCCTAAGCAGGGAAACCCAGACTTCCCTCACCCCGGCCACATTCACCAGCTCATCCGAAGGGATCCCGAGGCGTTCCCAGGCCAGCCGCGAGATGTAGTCTGTCCAGCGTGTCCTGGGTCTGCCCCGGGGCCTCTTTCCGGTGGGACGTGCCCAGAACACCTCACCAGGGAGGCGTCCAGGAGGCATCCTAACCAGATGCCCGAGCCACCTCATCTGGCTCCTCTCGATGTGGAGGAGAAGCGGCTCTACTCTGAGCCCCTCCCGGATCACCGAGCTTCTCACCCGATCTCTAAGGGAGAGCCCGGCCACCCTGCAGAGGAAACTCATTTCGGCTGCTTGTATTCGAGATCTTCTTCTTTCGTTCACTACCCACAGCTCATGACCATAGGTGAGGGTAGGAACGTAGATCGACCGGTAAATCGAGAGCTTTGCCTTTTGGCTCAGCTCTCTCTTCACCACGACAGACCGATGCAGAGCCCGCATCACTGCGGACGCCGCACCGATCCGCCTGTCCATCTCCCGCTCCATCCTTCCCTCACTCGTGGACAAGACCCCGAGATATGTAAACTCCTCCACTTGGGGCAGGACCCCATCGCAGACCCGGAGAGAGCACTCCACCCTTTTCGGGCTGAGGACCATGGTCTCGGACTTGGAGGTGCTGATTCTCATCCCAGCCGCTTCACACTCGGCTGCAAATCGCTCCAGTGAGAGCTGAAGATCACAGCCCAATGAAGCCAACAGAACCACGTCATCCGCAAAGAGCAGAGACCCAATCCTGAGGCCACCGAACCGGATCCCCTCCACACCTCGGCTGCGCCTAGAAATTCTGTCCATAAAAGTTATGTACAGAATCGGTGACAGAGGACAGCCTTGGCGGAGTCCAACCCTCACTGGAAACGATTCTGATTTACTGCCGGCAATGCGGACCAAGCTCTGACACCGGTCGTACAGGGACCGGACAGCTCTTACAAGCGAGTCCGGCACTCCATACTCCCGGAGTACCCCCCACAGGAGTCCCCGGGGAACACTGTAAAATGCCTTCTCCAAATCCACAAAACACATGTAGATTGGTTGGGCAAACTCCCATGCCCCCTCAAAGACCCCAAAGAGGGTGTAGAGCTGGTCCACGACCGGGACAAAAACCACACTGCTCCTCCTCAATCCGAGGTTCAACTATCCGACGGACCCTCCTCTGCAGCACCCCTGAATAGACCATACCGGGGAGGCTGAGGAGTGTGATCCCCCTGTAGTTGGAGCACACCCTCCGGTCCCCCTTTTTGAAGAGGGGGACCACCACCCCAGTCTGCCAGTCCAGGTGGACTGTCCCCGATGTCCACGCGATGCTGCAGCGGCGTGTCAACCAAGACAGCCCTACAGCATCCAGAGCCTTAAGGAACTCCGGGTGGACCTCAACCACCCCCGGGGCCTTGCCACCAAGGAGATTTTTAACCACCTCAGCGACCTCAGCCCCAGAGATAGGCGAGGCAGCACCAGCTACCCCAGACTCTGCTTCCTCATCAGAAGACGTGTTGGTGGGATTGAGGAGGTCTTCGAAGTATTCCTTCCACCACCTCACAACGTCTCGAGTCGAGGTCAGCAGCCCACCATCCCCACTGTACACAGTGGTGACGGAGCACTGCTTTCCCTTCCTAAGCCGCCGGATGGTGGAACAGAATCGGCTGGCCGCCTTGACAATAGAGGCACGGAACACAGCCCATTCGGACTCAATGTCCCCCGCCTCAGCCGGGACATGGTTGAAGCTCTGCCGGAGATGGGAGTTGAAACTCTTTCTGACAGGGACTCTGCCAGACGTTCCCAGCAGACCCTCACAACACGCTTGGGCCTGCCTCCTCCACCATCTGAGCCAACTCACCACCAGGTGGTGATCAGTTGACAGCTCCGCCCCTCTCTTCACCCAAGTGTCCAGGACATGAGGCCGCAAGTCCGACGACACGACTACAAAGTCGATCATCAAACTGCGGCCTAGAGTGTCCTGGTGCAAAGTGCACATGTGGACACTCTTATGCCTGAACAAGGTGTTCGTTATTGACAATCCATGACGAGCACAGAAGTCCAACAACAAAACACCACTCGGATTCAGATCAGGGGGGCCGTTCCTCCCAATCACGCCCCTCCCGGTCTCGCTGTTATTGCCCACGTGAGCATTGAAGTCCCCCAGCAGAACGAGGGAGTCCCCAGAAGGAGTGCTCTCCAACACCCCCCCCCCCCCCCCCCCCAAGGACTCCATGCGTCGAGGTGAGTCCAACTATATCTAGCCGGAACCGCTCAACCTCGCGCACCAGCTCAGGCTCCTTCCCCGCCAGAGAGGTGACATTCCACGTCCCTAGAGCTAGCTTTTGCAGCTGAGGATCAGACCGCCAGGGTCTCCACCTCTGGCAGCCACCCACCTCACAATGCACCCGACCCCTATGGCCCCTCCTGTAGGTGGTGAGCCCACGGGAGGAGAGGCCCATGTCTCCCTTTCGGGGTGAGACCGACCGGGTCATCATAATAAGGGTTGTCTGAGCCGCGCTTCGTCTGGTCCCTCCCCTAGACACCTGTTTGCCATGGGTGACCCTACCAGGGGCATACGCCCCCGACAACATAGCTGCTAGGATCGTCAGGACACACAAACTCCTCCACCACGATAAGTTGGCGGCTCATGGAGGAGACAAACTTTTCCATGTTTTAAAAAATGGTGAAAACATTTGAATATGTAATAACTTTGTTTCACACACATGTCTAAAAAAAGACACGGCAACACAGAAAGCTTCAGATTTCTGACCAATCAAAGAACAGTTCTCAGAAGGAGTTGGGTCACTTTTTGTAACGTTTGTCTCAAGGAAGACCCGGTAATTCAGCCTACACACACGGAATAGTTTGAACAGTTTATTTAAGCCTGGAGAGGCGGTGATTGGTGGTCGAGTGGAAACAGGGGTCAGCAACCTGGCAGGCAGAAGGTAGGAGAGTCCGACAGGGAATCAGGCTGCGGGGAGTCAAAGGAGGCAGCAGTGGTCGGCAACAGGAATCAGATAGGCAGGAGAGTCCAGCAGGGAATCAGGCAGCGGGGAGTCAAAGGAGGCAGCAGTGGTCGGCAACAGGAATCAGATAGGCAGGAGAGTCCAGCAGGGAATCAGGCAGCGGGGAGTCAAAGGAGGCAGCAGTGGTCGGCAACAGGAATCTAGAGCAAGACAAGGTTTAGTACAAGGTTTCTCACAAGGACAGTAGGTGACCATCTGGCAGGGAAGCAGAGACTGGGTAGGGATTAAATAGGGTGAAGAACAGGTGGAGCGAGTGAGTGGTAATGAGGCTCAGGTGGAGCAGATGAGTCTGATTGTAGAAGCTGCAGAGGCTGCGGACCAGCTCCCATGACACTTTTTGGCTTGAGGAGAGGAGGATGAGTTCAGACGCACGATGAGGAACATAATTATTACTTTTAAGCACAATCATTAATCAATGATACTTTCATTAATAAATAATGTTTACTATTACATATATATGAATATGGTGGCAACTATAGACTCGCTCTGTGGAGACATTTAGTGAAGACAGTGAACTCACAAAAGAGCTGTCTATCTGACAAGATGATTGCCGTTACAGTGTGACTGGAGACAAACGGTAGTAATGGACGGACAGCGGGGACGGAGAGCAAAAACTGACATCGAGGACGGACATTGGGAACAAACAGCGGGGACAGACAGCGGTAGTGGACAGCAGGGACTGACATCAGGGATGGACTATGGGGACGAATTGCGGTAGCAGACAGTGGGGATGAACAGTGGACAGTGGGGATGGACTTTGTGGACGGACAGTGGTACCGGACAGCAGGGATGGACAGTGTCCAGGACGGGTTTTCCCAGCTGGACCTGTTGACCTGCATCAGGAAGCAGGGTCTCCTGGAACCGGTTCCGGGTTTACTGCGGGGTGAAACCAGATGAAATCAGCTGTTTACTGGCAGGCTGATGTGTTTTGTGTTTGTTTGTGAGCAGGTGAGTGGCAGCCAGGCAGGCGGCGTCTGCTACAGGAGTGTAATGACACTTTAAGGTCTCACGGCGGGGGTCCTGCTCGGGCCGCCCGCCAGCTGCCAGGCTGACATGTTAACTGTTCTGGCCTCCGGTGAGATGAGTGTGTGTTCATCTGCAGTTTGTGTGTGTGCTCTCCTCCCTGTGCCGCCGGGAGGAAGAGAAAGGTGGAATTAATTCAGAATATCGATCGTCTGGCTCCTCTGCAGGTGTTTGCTGCTGCAGGTTCGGTGCCTTAGTCCTGTCAGTCAGTCTGTTGTCATGGAAACGGGCAGACTGTTTCGTGTTCTTGGAAAAGCAGCTCGGTTTAAACTGAAGGACATGAACTCAGCTGCAGCACAGACTCAAACCAGACATGAAAACGGGTCAGGGGAGAAATGCTCCTCCGGAAGAAAGTTTGGACATTTTATATTTAAAGGCATGAATCTGGAGCACTTTCAGAAAAAGTCCAGCAGAGCCAGTGTGAATGTTTCATAAAGTGTCTAACAGCTGACAGATGAAATGACAGCTCTGGTCCTTCACTGGGACCTTCTAATCAGAGCCAAGACCAGTTCCAGCTGCACTTCATATCTGCATCCAGGTGTGTGACCACCACAGCATCTTCCTCTCCTAACACACTCGTTCTGGAAACACAGGGTAGTATCGGTTAGAACGCTGGTGGGTCACACTTCATTCAGACGTGATCTTCTACAGATATCTGTTCACTGGAAAATCTGATTTAAAAAACACCTTTATGTCGAGTGGGGCGGCGCGGCTCAGTGGGTAGAGTGGTCATCCTGTAACCCAAGGGTTGCTGGTTTGATCCCGGCCTGGAGAGCCGATGTTGAGGTGTCTCTGAGCAAGACATCGAACCCCTAATTGCTCCTGATGGGTCATGGTTGAGCGCCTTGCATGGCAGCTTCCATCAGTGTGTGAAATTACGAAAATTCATTTACATAAGCGAACAGTTTGTTGACTTGGATTCTGTGATGTAGCTAGCGAGTGTAGTCGCGGTAAGCTAATGTTAGCTTTAGCCTCCAGTAGTGCTAGTAGAGGAATGTCTTGTTGAATTCAAGGCTCCCTTCAGCTCACTATGGCTCTGCGCCGCTCTCGTGTATAAAACCGAAGTCCTAATCAAACTATTTCTGGCATAAGTCCATGTCCCATCCATACCTTCCCCACCAATAAAAAAGCTTTCATCAGATCTACACGATTCACACAGGTCACCTATTCTGGATTCAAAACGGGAATTTTATGTCTGATAAACTCTGCTTGGAGGATCTGTACCGGTATTGGCCTGCTCTGCCGAGGCTTGGATCTGTAATGTGGTTTTGGGCCAGATCTTTGGTAGACTCCAGGCTGGATCCGGGATGAATGTGGACGAAGTCTGACCTGGATCCTATCTAGATGGTATGTGGGTTAGATAGTTTTTCTAGGTATTTAGATCAAATAGAGCCTCGACCACGGTCCTGTAGGTTTTAGATGTTTCCTTCTCCAGCACATTTGATTCAGATTACATGGATCCATCAGCTGGTTCATTAACGTGAGTCTGGTGTGTTGAAGATGGGAAATATCTAAAACCTGCAGGGTTAGGGAAGAGTCCTGCAAAAGGACAACAGCTGCAGTTGTTCATGGTGTCTTGTTGTCATGGTGGCCTGTAGGAAGATGCCCCCCCGCAACCAGCGTTAACAGCAAGGAGATGGAAATGTTTTCATCCCGTTTGCTGCTTGATGACAAATATTTTGCACCCCTCCAGATTACTGAAGGGGACGTTGAGGATGATAAATGATGCAGCGAACTTAATCTGCCTTTAAACCCCTGCAGGATTACGATGAGTGACTGCCAGCTGTCTCCATCGATATGACCACCACAAAAAATATCATGTCATGAACAAGTGATGCACGAGGGGAAGAAGCAGCAGCATCGTGTGCTAGCATGCGAGCTGAGAGGAAACGGGCCGTGCGGGATGAGGACACACAGCTGCCATCTACATCCATTTCCAGTAAATGCAGCGGCCTTTTCCGAATGCCGGGTGGGGAGAAGAGCATCAAATACCGCCTGAACCATCTGCTGCTGATGGGAATCTCATCATGTGATTTGTAGAGCTGCTCGGTTACCGTCGTCTCTGAGCTCAAAGCCGCGCATACTCAAAGTTTTCCCATGTGCAGACATAGTTATTTACTGAGCCTTTACTGATCTCTGCAGCCTGATTGGCTCTTAGACAGAGCTTCTGTGCTACCCGGCTATAAATGTAATGGAGGTATATTGTTGGGCAGCTTCTTGGTTTAGTTACCAGAGCAGCCATGGTGTAAATTAGGAGGAAGTCTTGTATAGTTGCTTCTTCTTGCCGGCTTTGAGTTGTTCTTCTATTCCAAACAACACTCTGGCTTTACAGATAAACAGCTCTACACTGAACATTTAGGAAGCATTTTAAAATGACCTCAACATCTATCCTGGCACCTCATGAAAAATCATTCCCTCGCTCATTGTCCGACTCCTCCGCTCTGGCATGATAAAGGATGAAGATGTTTTAGAGATTTGTACAGTGTGTTTTACAGCTTTCCTGATTCATCTTCTCACCTTGTTCATCATTTCCAGATAAGCCCTGTATCGAATCATTGTTTCCTGGCTTTCTGTCCACGCCTCCAGGTCAGGTGTGGGAGGAACTCCTGAGCTCTGACCTGAATAAAAATCATTTATCTGAGAGGTTTGTGGTAAACTCCTCTGATCGCAGAGGCACAGTAGAAGTTAAATCAGCTATACCAGCTCCGTCTGTGCTCTCATACAAGTTTCATATAGAATTAACTTTCCTAAAGCTCGACTGTCACCATGTCTGGTTTTCCACCGGAAACCAGCGGCTTCTGGTAAACAGTTGAAGGTTTTACCTTCGCTTCACATTTATTTCCATCTGAGATTCACTGGCTTGGTGATGTAATAACATCATTTGTCAAGCTTGTAAACAGAAATCGTGCTTGTCATGGCAACTCTGATAATGTTGTCATTCTTTAGCTTATTGTAATTAACTAAGGGTAAGCCTCTCCTATTTCCCTTTGTGTCTGCAACACGCGTGTATGTGTCCGTATGTGTAGGCTTTTTAAAATGATTTATTTTTAAAGGAAAAAAGGAAAACAGAAAAGTGACCTGCTTCCATCTGGCCTCTCCTGATCTGTTCTCTTGTCATTATTCCTGCATTTCTGCTTTGTCTTTTAGTTTTATTCTGCAGCATTTTAACTTGGTTCCTCAGCAGATGAATTATCAGGATGGACATCTGGAAAGTCTTCAGACTGATTCTGCTGTTTGTAGATTGAATCCGATGCGAACCGGGACACAAACGTCGACCACACGGCTCGGCCGCAGGCTGCTTCTGGACATGACACCTTCTACTCGCTTTATGTCAGCATCTGAAATTCTTCAGCTTTGTCTGACGTGGCCGTGGAGGAGTTTTAATCATGAGCCAAGGTGAGGAGGTAAGGAAGCGAAGGAAGGGGTGAACAGCTGATCAGAACAGGAAGTAACATGAAAATGATCCAGGACTGTAAGCCGCATTTATTTAGAAATTTATTTCACAAAAAAGACAAGTTATTCAGCTACACAACCCGCCCTACCTCCCGGTTACATTATGCTACATATGTGTGTGTGTATATATGTTATATGTGCACACGTTGTAAAGCTGCGATTGGACATGGTGTGATGGGAACTCGGAGCAATCCGACACACTTGGCATTCCCAGAGCAGTGGAGTGGAAATGCCACGGGAAGTTGCTAGCTCCTGACAGAACCAGATGAACCAGAGATGCAGCGGAGCGCGACGTGTGTGACGACGTCACCATATCTCAGCCTGCAGATTAATGAGGATGAAACGGCGTATTAATCTGCTGTAATGATGCTGGCTGCTTTTCACCTCGCTGCACTCTGAGCGGAGGAGCTTCTGTCATGCAGGAGAGTTTAAACAAATCATTTTTATTGTCAGCTCCCACACTGAGGTGGGCATTTGTTAACATTTGGAAATCATAGTGAATTAATGGAGGCTCAAACATGGAGACATGAGCAGATATGATGCTGCAACATCCTCAACAGACAAGTTTCCAGCTTCTTTTCTCTTCTTTCCGTCAGGAATCTGCACACTTATTTTCTGGCTCATTCCTCTCCTTCGTGATCGAAACTGCAGAGACGACTCGTAAAAAGTCGCATTTGCAACCATATCTGCAAGAAAAGTTGGTTCTCTGTAAAATGTAAATAAAAGGAGAAGCTCATCAAGTCAAATTTTATTCCCAGTAGAAGATAAACAAAATAAGGAAATTATGAGCTGTTCAGGTTTGTTTATACAGCAGAGCTGCTGAAGAATAAAACTACAACATAAAGCACCACCCAGTAAACAACAAACAAAAATAGGAATAAAAAGTAAAGGCAAACAAATGTCAATTATGTTTGAAAGCCAGTGTAAAGAAGCAGGTCTTAAAACCAGAAGCAGACCGGGCAGCTCTGATGGCAAAATGTTCCACAGCTTTGGAGCAACAACCGAAACGTTCTGTCAGCCCTGGAGGAGCCTGGAGGAGCCTGGAGGAGCCTGGAGGACCTTCCGAAGAGCTGTGTAGAAGACCTCCGAGCCCTGGCTGAAGCGTGCTGGTGCAGATACTGGAGAGCCGAACGTTTAAGGCTTAAAAAACAAGTAATAAAAGTTTGTACTGAGTCCTGAAACTCATGGGAAACCAAAGCAAAGTAGCAGCAGGGGTCATGTGACCACGTGGCCTCCTCCCTGTAAGCGACAGCAGCTGCAGCCGGTGATCTAAGTGGGACATGATGAGCAGACCTTTCTAGGTCTGGCTCAGGCCGGGGGGGGCGTTATCTTGCCAAGCAGCCTCAATGAAAGAAAATGCTTTGAACGACTGAGTGGACCTGCTGGTGGAAGTTCAAAGAGCCATCAACGCTCACACCCAGAGTTTTCACATGGGATTGACAGCGTGAAGCAGGTGGACTGAGAACACTTCCAGCTCTGTTCAGAAGCTCAGAGCTTCCAAAGACCACAGTTTTGGTTTTCTTCTCATTTAAATGGAGAAAGTCTAATTCTGTCCATGCTTTTAGATCACTCAAGCAGCTAATCAGATCAGCCAGAATCTCCCCGCCTTTTCAAGGGACATAAATCTGAACTCATCTGCAGAGCAGTGGTAGGCAACGCTGCACCTCTGAAAAATAGACCCCAATGGCAGCACATACAAAGAAAAGAGTAGTGGACCCAAAATGGAGCCTTGTGGGACCCCACACATGAGGGGGGCTACAGCTGAGGAAAACTCCTCAAGATGAACGTTACGACCCCGCGGGAGTCTAGGGGTAAGAGGGGTAGCAACAAATAAGGCCGGAGACAAATACCCACAATATGGGTAATTTGTTTACATAATAAAATAAATGTACAAAACAAGGTAGGGTGCCGGTACTAAAAGGTCACCAAAAGAAAAAGAAGGCACCAAAACAACATACAATTATTATGAACTCCGACCAACAAAAGTGGGACTCGTTTAACACAAAGGTAAACCCACTTAGAGAGTCCTGCAACCAGGTAAAGCCCAAAAGGGAGAACAAAGATACACCATAAACAAAAACAGAGATGTCTTTCTGGAGGCTTAAAGCACTCGGACCAATGATTACCAAGTCTAGTCACACAAATACCAAATCTCCACTAGGTAACAATGATCAATCAAAAGCACACACAGGTGCAGTCACTAGACACACGGAGGAGGTGGCGAGCTGTGCTGTAATCACACACAACTGCCTAGACTGAGGGCAGTTCCAGCCTTTTATAGCAGGGCAGAGTTCTGGACTGGCTGGGCTGGAAAGGACAGGAGACACCGTCGTCCAATCCTGACGATGGAGGGAGGGAACGAAGCCAAAGGAACCCCAGCCAATCACCTGCAAGCACTCACACAGTCACATTTACATACATTCTCTCCAGCTGACAGGCCTGGGCCGTAACAATGATCACAGAAAGACCAGAACCAGTGCAGGACAGATCCTCGACATACCGACACACTGCTCCAAGCGTGTCCGGAGGATTTGGTGGTCCACCGTGTCCAATGCCACGTTAAGTTCAAAAGAACAAGGACCGCAGGACTTCCAGAGTCATAGGTCATCAGAAGGTCATTAAAATCTCTTAAAAGTGCTGTTTCAGGGCTGTGGAGGAACTTAAAACAAGAATTTTCTAAAACTTTATTAAAATCTAAGTGAGCCTGTCATTGTATGTGCACTGTTTTCTCTAAATCTTCTATAGAAAGGGAAGTTCAGAAATCGGCCTGTAGTTGGTAAGAATCGAAGGATGCAGAGCTTAGAAGCGGCTGGGAGGTCTGAAGACCGGCAGGAGTCCACCAAGCACAAAAGAAGGAGCTAAAGGTACTTTTAATTAGCCCTGGATGAGAGCTGTCAAGGGCCAAAAGGAGGTGAAAAACCACGTTTAAGAGTTCAAACACCTGCTGGAACTACTCAGACAGCTGAGTCCACAAGTGGGACAGCAGGATCTAGACCAAGGGGAGGGGACAGAGACTTTTCACCTGTCCACTGATAACAAGCTGGATGCTCCCTCTCCTCTTTAGTCTGCAGGACACGCCGTCCATGCTTTCCACAAACTAGTTCACATCTTCATCCAGGTTTCCACTTTGCCTCAGACCATTTTAAATGAGCTTTGGACCAGAGAAGATGGAAGAAGCTGGTTCTGGATCCTGTTCATATCTGGCTTCTTCTCTGCATGATGGAGCTTTAACCTGCATTTGTGGGTTTCAGGGTGAACTGTGTTCACAGACAGTGGTTTCTGGAAGTCTTCCTGAGTCCATGCAGTGGTTTCCAGTAGAGAATCATGTCTGCTTTTAATGCAGAACATCACCAGCATCCAGCCTTGTCCCATGCACACAGAGATTCCTCCTGATTCTATGAATCTTCTGATGATGTTCTACACTGTAGATGTTGGATCTTCAAAGTCTGAGGAACATTTTTCTGAAATTGTTCCAGTTTTAGATCCAGTTTGTCTCAGATTGGTGAAGCTCTGTCCATCTTTCCCTCTGAGAGACTCTGCCTCTCTGAAACGCTCCTTTTATACCAGTCATGTTACTGACCTGTTACCAGGTAACCTGGTTAGTTGTCTAATGCTCCTCCAGGTGTTTCTGGTTTGTACCAGGTACTTTTCCAGCCTTTTGTTGCTCCTGTTCCAACTTTTTCCATCAGATTGACTATCAGCTCATATTTTCATCTCACGGTGAAACGTCTCCGTTTCACCTCTGACGTGTTGGTGATCTGCTGCTGGAACAACATATGAGTGATTATTTACATTCCTGGAGTTGGGGTTTGTTGGTTTTGTTGCATTGAAGCATCTTACATTTTAAAATCATGATGATATGAGGAAAGTGAAGGATGAAGAACAGAGGACATGGAAAGTTCCAGCGTTCATGTTTCCTGATCCTGAAACCTTCTCTGGTCCCAGTAAACAGATAACCTTTATTCCTTTTTTGTGGTTATCAGTCCTTTCTCATCCTCCTCTCATTGCTCCACTCTGGTTGTTTCTTGGAGCACATGAACGCGACAGGCCTGTCAGACGCTTCATGAATATTAAAGTGGTGTTTCTCTGCTTTAAGAGCCATCCACTCGTTTATTTCTTACCCCTCAGCCTGTCTGTCCTCAGCCTTGCGTAACTCCTGCTCCCCTGCAGCCTGGGTTCTGATCAAGCCGGCGGTAGGACGTGTTATTGACCTGTAATGACACCCCTTTCCTCCCAACGGCTGCGGCATCTTTCTGTTTGCCTGTGTGATGATAGGCGAGGCTGTAGGCTGCTTTGCATGCCTGCTGGGCCGACTCAGGCGGGGAGCAGAGGACCCAGGTGCAGGGGAGATATTGGAAAAGGCTGTCATTGAGCCACTTCAAATTAAACACAGTTTAGGAGACAGAATTCTGTCATGGCTGCTCCATCAGCTCCACTTTCAGGGCCCGCTTCTCCCTCCGGAGCCCAGGCAACAGAGCTCCTCGAAAGGCCTCATTATCTTCGTTTTTTTTTTTTTTTTTTTTTTTTTTAAATAAAAAAAAAAAAAAAAAAAAAAAAAAAAAAAAGGCCTCATTATCTTCATGTTAGTTAAAAAAACAAAAAATGGAGGAGCTACAGATTGTAAATATCCTTTAAAAATCAGTAAAAAAAAAAACTGTAAAACTAAATTAAACTTAAAACTGTCACGAATGGAGGTGGAGGTGAGGACCCAAATGCAGGCAGGAGGCAGAACTGGTGCAGGTAAAAAGGTTTATTACCCAGGAACTCACGACAGGGAACCACAGACGACGGGGATAAACTCCAGAGAACAAAAACCAAACATGACAAAATGAGGATCTGACAATGAATGACTGAAAACCGGGAGTACTTATACACAGAGGGAGTAACAAGACACAGGTGAAGTGGATGACTAATCAGACCAGGTGAACTAACGAGGCAGGAACAGAAAACCACAGGAACACAAGAGGGAAAACCAAGCATGACAAAACTGAAAACTAAAGCATGAACATAAGAACTACAAACCAAGAACATGACCAAACTAATCATGACAAAAACCAAAATCCTAAACAATCAAAACACCCACCAAAACCCAGAAACCGTGACAAAAATTTCATTTTAATGTCAGTAGTTTGAGACTAATTAGATCATCTGTTAAAATGTTCCTTCATTGTGTGAATTTTTTCACACAGAATATTTTTAAATCTTCTTTGAAAACAGACTTTTATTCTTTGTTTTCAACCCAGTTTGACGTAGCTTTTATTGTCTTCTGATTGTATCGTTTCCGCTTTGTTTTTAGTGTTTATAATAATTATTTCTGGCCTGTGTTTTACGTGTTGTGCAGCACGTGTTGTATGTTAAATGTGCTGTATAAATAAATGTGGTCTGGTATTGTATTATTATCTGGTCCCTGACCAACATGCCTACTTTAAAACCAATAGACTCTTTATACAAAAACACTTTCAAAATATTTGATAGAAAGCCGTTTTTTGGCTTCAGCATTGTCCAATATATTCTAAGTTTTGAACATTTTAAAAGTTGTAAACTGGCATGTTTGATTTGTAAGACTGAGGATGGACTCTCTCCGTGGTGAAAGCCTCGGTTAGAGGCCACGGTGTCGTACCTTATAGACGCACAGCGTCCAGTCAACTGCTGCTCCCAGTTGAAGGGACTGAAACTCGGAGCAGCATCCCAGCTGAGATTGGAGACCAAGACACATTCAGTTTATTTAAAGCAAAACTCAAATGTTGGCTAATGAGGAACCAGACATGCAACCACCAATGATTTCTTTTACCTGTGTCTCAAGTGTTGGATTGTGTGGATGATTTTTGATTTTAATTCTCTGTGAACTGCTAATATATTTCATTGATCTACAGATGGAAAGTAGCCTCTGTCTGATTCAGGTGTATTTTAATTTTTTATTGTCCATTAATTGTTCCTTTTAAATAAATGTATTAAAACGGAAAAACTCTCCTTTTCTTATGATTTCATGACACGCTGATGTCTCCTGTGATGGCTAACCTAACAGCTCAGCCTGGCCAGTGTAAAAGATGGCGGCTGGGTGTGATTTTGTGAGATTTTTGGTCTGAGATTCTCCTGGAAATAAAGTGTAATGTGTACATATCTCCCTCAGTTTACACAAACAGTATGAGGAGCATGAGGACGTTTATGGAGGTCTGGGAGACGATGGAGGGAAGAGGCTCAGTCCAGTACGATGATGAACTCACGCAAAACTCAGCGGGGAGGTGGAGGTAAATGTAAATTAGATTTTTCCTGAAGTGATCTGATAAACTGCTGGGATGAATATATTGGAATGAGTTCCTTTTAAGATGCAGTAAAACAAACTCATACTGAGGCCTGGAGGTTGGTTTGGGTAAAAACGACTGCAGCTCAATAGAAATATAACCAGTCTAGCCAAAGACTTGGTGATGGTGTTGCTTCCTTATTCCAGCAGCGACTCAGCTCTTTGGGTGGGATGAGTGTGTCCTGGAAGATCATCCATGTTCTCCTGCACACTCCCAGCTCCTGAAGATCTCCTGAAGCTGATCTTTCTGTCTTTGTACCAGCTTCTAGGACAAACTCTCTAAGATTGATCCAAACAATCCGATGGCTTTGATGGGCTTTATCCATGTTCTCAGAAGTATCAGCTCATATTATTGCTGCTCCTATCACAAGAATATTTCATTAGCCTCTATAGCTGTCTGCCTTTCCGCCTGACTGGAAAACTGCCATCTTCTCTGTAACGGTGGCTCTGACCCCTACTATCGACCCATTCCTACATCACCATGTTAAGGAAAAGTCCTGAAGAAGCTGGTTCACAAACAACTGAGCCATTTCCTTCTTGTAAATCACATCATGTCTAACCTTAAACCTGGTTTCCAGGATGGACCCTTTGCAGGACTCCTCTTCTGTCCATCCAGGACATTTCACACAAGTGCTGTCTCAGCAGCTTGATGATGTTGATATGATCATGATCTGTTATCTCTTCTGTCCTCTGGGAAGAGATTCTTTAGCATCAAACCAGGACAGTTCAGCAAAGTTTCACCCCCCATCCATCAGGCTGTTAAAACTCTCTGTAAACCCCCCTCAAAACTGCGGTGCACATGCACCGGTGTAGATTAGGTGTAGAAGTTGAGACTCTCTCACCCCTGGACTATTCTTTTCTACATGGGTGTGTTCAAGCCACTGTGTAAGTCCTTGATGACATTGTCTCAACGACAGGCAGCAAGCAAGTCTACACTGACCTTGCTGAAACATTGGACACAGGTGATGATGGGATCCATCTACATAGACTCTCGCACATCGGTCCGTCTACCACCTACTGTGATTGGTTCACCAGCTCTTTTGGTAATCATGTCCAGCAGCTGCAGACTGGAAACATCATATCTGAACCTCTCACCATCTAACAGTGAACCCCAGGTCTCCGTCCTGGTCCCAACCTTATTCTCCAAAGCAACTGGCTGTTTGAGGATCCATCTTTATGCTGATGATGCAATCCTATATTCTGATAGTCCTTCCCTCCACTCTGAAGCTCAGTCTTACCTCTGTGGTACAGTATTTTCACAACCTCCATCTTTCCCTTAATACTAAATAGACCAAAATGCATGATCTCTGATGGGAAAATGATGCCTTCGGGTGCACTGATTTGTCTTGGATCATGTTAAAACCACAAATATCTCAGCATCTGGTTGGAATCATCTCTGGCCTCCACACACGTCAACAACCTTCAGACAAACGTCAAAGCTCAGTTGGCTTTGCTTTTCTGTAAAAAAACCTTCCTTTCCTCACTCTGTAAACACACCTTCATCAACATGACAATACTTCTGGACCACAGTGACATTCTATAAAATCAAACAGTGCTCTCAGCAAACTGGACACTTTTCATCACTCTGTTTTAGAGCACTTCCACCATCACCGCTGTGATCTTTACAGATCGGTGGGTTGGTTCTGTAGCAGTAGGACTATTGTTCCCATGATGCTTGGTTTCCTATACAGGTTCTGTCTTCCTATTTGGCTCCACCGCTGGTTTCACTTTGTCTGTAGGATGATCCAGAGATGACCCCACCATGCCTGACACCTCTTTGCCCACCACATGGTCTGGAAGTATAGCTTATTAATCACCTCCACTATTTGTGGGCACAGATCTGTACAAGTTGAAACTACTACAGATAATTAATCATTTACTGCTTATTGATCATTCTGGATCACATATATACATATACACACAATTCCTCTCTCGTCCTTTCTGTTAATACAACTTTATATATTTTCTTCTCACTCTTTCCTGTTTTGTTGATTTACATGCTTGTTGTTAAGAGGATCTGTGTTTTTACCGTGTTTTGGTATGTTTATATGTGTGTTTCTGTTGTTAAGTGTTTCTGTATTTTCTTTTTTCTCCCTACTGGGGTGTCTTGGCCAGATCTTGTTTGCACATGAGAACTGGTTCTCAGGCATTTTACCTGGTAAAATTAAGGTCAAATAAAATAATCTTCAAATAGTTGCAGACATGTTGACATGGAAAGCTGGAGGCAGCAGTTTTTAAGAAAGGACTTTTTTGTCCTCTAATGGTCTGAAGGGGAAGGAAATTTGTCCTGGTAAAAAACTATATTTACATATAAACAGGAAACATCACCATCATGGCTGCCAGAAAGTGAGGGAGAAATGACCTGAAAGAAGCAGAGTCTGTAAAGGCCTGCAAGAGTTAGACAGGGATGGTTGTTCCCCCAGTTTTCTTCTCCACTGATCAGCTTCATACGAAATCAACATGGATTGATCTCTGAGGATCAGCTGTGGAAGTGTGTTAATGACTATTTCAAGAATAACTGCTGTGGTTAATCTAGCTCTTTCTGGATGTTTCTGGAATGAGGCCCACTCCCCGCTGACAGCTTCCTCCAGCTCCAGCAGGAGATATGAAGCGCACAGTTTAATGTGAGGAACTTCTCCAGGGATGAAAAGAATGTTAACACAGCCGTCTGAAAAACCCTCATCCATATTTCATCCTGCAGGACTCATCCTGTTATCATCAAGGAGATTAATTGGACACTTACTTCTAGAGAAAAACCCAGAGCGCCGCTCCGTTTAGTCTTGCTCAGGTCCTCAGCAGGACTTCCTGAAACAGCAGCTTTCAGTGCTCACGACTCCGCCTGGCTGACCCCGTTCAGATAAGGAAGAGTGCGATTGTCCAGATATCTGCTGACCCACCAGCTCAGTCAGCTTCCATCATCTCATCTCAGCCTCCATCAGCGGCTTCCACCTCCATCGTCTCCTTCCACCTCCATCAGCGGCTTCCACCTCCATCGTCTCCTTCCACCTCCATCAGCGGCTTCCACCTCCGTCATCTGCTTCCACCTCCATCAGCACCTTCCACCTCCGTCATCTGCTTCCACCTCCGTCAGCAGCTTCCACCTCCGTCAACGGCTTCCACCTCCATCGTCTCCTTCCACCTCCGTCACCGGCTTCCACCTCCGTCATCTGCTTCCACCTCCGTCAGCGGCTTCCACCTCCGTCACCGGCTTCCACCTCCATCATCTCCTTCCACCTCCGTCAGCGGCTTCCACCTCCGTCATCTGCTTCCACCTCCGTCAGCGGCTTCCACCTCCGTCAGCAGCTTCCACCTCCATCGTCTGCTTCCACCTCCGTCCTCTGCTTCCACCTCCGTCAGCAGCTTCCACCTCCATCGTCTGCTTCCACCTCCATCCTCTGCTTCCACCTCCATCAGCGGTTTCCACCTCCGTCAGCTGCTTCCACCTCCATCGTCTGCTTCCACCTCCATCCTCTGCTTCCACCTCCGTCAGCAGCTTCCACCTCCATCGTCTGCTTCCACCTCCGTCAGCGGCTTCCACCTCCATCGTCTGCTTCCACCTCCGTCAGCGGCTTCCACCTCCATCGTCTGCTTCCACCTCCGTCAGCGGCTTCCACCTCCATCGTCTGCTTCCACCTCCGTCAGCGGCTTCCACCTCCATCGGCTGCTTCCACCTCCGTCAGCGGCTTCCACATCCATCGTCTGCTTCCACCTCCGTCAGCAGCTTCCACCTCCATCGTCTGCTTCCACCTCCATCCTCTGCTTCCACCTCCATCAGCGGTTTCCACCTCCATCCTCTGCTTCCACCTCCGTCAGCAGCTTCCACCTCCATCGGCTGCTTCCACCTCCATCGTCTGCTTCCACCTCCGTCAGCAGCTTCCACCTCCATCGTCTGCTTCCACCTCCATCGTCTGCTTCCACCTCCGTCAGCAGCTTCCACCTCCATCGGCTGCTTCCACCTCCGTCAGCGGCTTCCACCTCCATCGTCTGCTTCCACCTCCGTCAGCGGCTTCCACCTCCATCGTCTGCTTCCACCTCCATCCTCTGCTTCCACCTCCATCAGCGGTTTCCACCTCCATCCTCTGCTTCCACCTCCGTCAGCAGCTTCCACCTCCATCGGCTGCTTCCACCTCCATCGTCTGCTTCCACCTCCGTCAGCAGCTTCCACCTCCATCGTCTGCTTCCACCTCCATCGTCTGCTTCCACCTCCGTCAGCAGCTTCCACCTCCATCGGCTGCTTCCACCTCCGTCAGCGGCTTCCACCTCCATCGTCTGCTTCCACCTCCGTCAGCGGCTTCCACCTCCATCGTCTGCTTCCACCTCCATCCTCTGCTTCCACCTCCATCAGCGGTTTCCACCTCCATCCTCTGCTTCCACCTCCGTCAGCAGCTTCCACCTCCATCGGCTGCTTCCACCTCCATCGTCTGCTTCCACCTCCATCGTCTGCTTCCACCTCTGTCAGCGGTTTCCACCTCCATCCTCTGCTTCCACCTACATCCTCTGCTTCCACCTCTGTCAGCGGTTTCCACCTCCATCCTCTGCTTCCACCTCCATCAGCGGTTTCCACCTCCATTGACTGAAATTAAAAACCTAAACCTGGAGGAATCAGTTTGGTTCTTTATTGTGTGTGAAAAACTGACAGAAGGATGGAGATCAGAGAGAGAGAAAAATGAAGCAAAACATTTCCTGAAAATAAATTTCCTTTTTATTTAATAACAGGAAGGCAAAGATCTGAAAGTTAGAGAGGGTGTAAATGAACCTTCTGCTTCCTGGAGCCAAACCGCGAGCTGGTTCCAGAGTTATCTGCTCTACTTCGACTCCCAGCCACCTTCCAACCAGATGTACTGGGCCAAAACTCCTGCTGCAACATTCACCTTCAGAGCGAAAGATTTCAGCGTGTCTGTGATTCTATTTAATTCTGTTTTCCTGCTGCCTGCACGTGACACGTATGAGTGTTTGATTGCACTGAGATTACAAATGGAAAGATGATTGGCTGCAGAGAGTTGCTTCTGTGGTAAAGACACTCCGTCTTGCTCAACGCATGTGAAATTTACTCAGAAGGAGGGAGAACAGAAGTGGCTGAAGGGTGTTTGGAGGGTAGAGGAGGTGTAGATGACGGGCAGGAGGAGAAGGAAGTGTAGAATAAGATGTGATACTGTTAATGCTACAGTAAATTAATATTCGTGTGAGGTCATCCATCAGAAGGAGAGTAGGCGAGCCGTGAGAAACATGATAATAGAAGCTGTCACCGGGGGGGAATAGAGACGAAAGATGCAGCAGAAGCAGAGGAGGAAGATGCAGGAGGCAAAGAGAAGAAAGGTGGATGATCCAAAGAGGTAAAGAGGAGGAGAAGGGAGCAAAGCATGAAACAAAGAGATGGAGAGGTGAAGGGATGAGTGTGATGGGGGAGCAGCCATGCAGCATTAATCTACTAATTACAATGAATAATTAAGACCTGGGGTCCACGGGGAAAAGGTGGGACAGGGAGGAAGATGGAGGGAGGGAATGACGTGGCAGCAACGTCGAGCAGCGTTGGGCACGGAGTCCTCCGGGAAGACCAGACGCAGCATCACGGGAGTCCGAAACCGGAGAGAGGAGCGAAGGACGGAGAAGAAAAGATGGGGGCAGGGTGGAGTTTAGCTTCAACAACACAGAGCAGATGGGGGGGCACAAAGGAAGGACCTGGTGGGGGACATGTCTCTCAGCTACGATGATGTCCTCGTTGATGCCGAGAAGCGATGACATCCACATCAAGATGAGACGCGATGATGTCTACACCGAGAGACAAGACGCGATGACGTCCACACCCTGCAACATGGTGTTGAGACGCGATGACGTCCACACCCTGCGACATGGTGTTGAGACACCATGACGTCCATGTCAAGAGACGAGACGCGATGACGTCCACACCCTGCGACATGGTGTTGAGACGCGATGACGTCCACACCCTGCGACATGGTGTTGAGACACCATGACGTCCACGTCGAGAGACGAGATGCGATGACGTCCACACCATGCGACTTGGTGTTGAGACGCGATGACGTCCACACCCTGCGACATGGTGTTGAGACGCGATGACGTCCACGCCGAGAGACAAGACGCGATGATGTCCACGCCAAGAGACGAGACGCGATGACGTCCATGCCGAGAGACGAGACACGATGACGTTCACACCATGCGACATGGTGTTGAGACACCATGACGTCCACGTCGAGAGACGAGATGCGATGACGTCCACGCCAAGAGACGAGACACGATGACGTTCACACCATGCGACATGGTGTTGAGACATCATGACGTCCACGTCGAGAGACGAGATGCGATGACGTCCACACCCTGCGACATGGTGTTGAGACACCATGACGTCCACGTCGAGAGACGAGATGCGATGACGTCCACACCCTGCGACATGGTGTTGAGACACCATGACGTCCACGTCGAGAGACGAGATGCGATGACGTCCACACCATGCGACTTGGTGTTGAGACGCGATGACGTCCACACCCTGCGACATGGTGTTGAGACACCATGACGTCCACGTCGAGAGACGAGATGCGATGACGTCCACACCATGCGACTTGGTGTTGAGACGCGATGACGTCCACACCCTGCGACATGGTGTTGAGACACCATGACGTCCACGTCGAGAGACGAGATGCGATGACGTCCACACCATGCGACTTGGTGTTGAGACGCGATGACGTCCACACCCTGCGACATGGTGTTGAGACGTGATGACGTCCACGCCGAGAGACAAGACGCGATGATGTCCACACCCTGCGACATGGTGTTGAGACGCGATGACGTCCACACCCTGCGACATGGTGTTGAGACGCTTTGACGTCCACACCCTGCGACATGGTGTTGAGACGCGATGACGTCCACACCCTGCGACATGGTGTTGAGACGCGATGACGTCCTGTCATCAGGTGAACACGACCTGATTCGTCAGACGTGGCAGAATTCCGACCTGTGACATCCAGGTCGTCTCAGCTTTCCAGTTTCAGCTCCCGGCGAACTGGGCCGACGTATTTAAAGGCGGAACTGATCCAGAAACAAGCTGCAATGCTGATGAGGAGGAACTGGGATGGAGTTTGTCTCTGTCACCAGATTCATGTCCATCCAGTGTTGCATTAATAAGATCTGGTACTGATGATGGAGAGTCCGACCACGGCACAGAGATTTCTCCAACACATCCCAAAGTAGCTCTTCAGGACTTGGTTTTGGCACCAAGTGCACGGTCCTTGGGTGAGACTGGTTTTACATCATGTTAGTTTGTTCTAGAGGGAGACTGGTCTGGAACAAACAACATGTTCAACGTGCAGCAGCTGAGATCCAGACTTGGTGGGAGCTTCGTTCTCTGCCGGTTGCAGGAAAACAGGAAGTGGCGTCTGATGCATCACCTCCCGGAGAACGGAGGCAGCAGGAAAAGGCCGACAGTGGGACAGAAACAAGCTCCGTTTCTTTGTTTCAGCTCTAAATCCACTGAATGAGGTTGAACGGTGAGATGCTGTCGCTACGCCTCACCTGAGCCTCTCAGGTGATTCATCACGTTGTCTTCTTCTCTGCTTGCCTCCAAACTTCTCCGGGATTAAAACTGAAGAGCTTCATTTCTCCACAAACAGGCTCCGTTGTTTGTTTTCACTTCATTATGGATTTTAATGGAAAATTTGCATTTGATTTGAATATGTGGGGTTTTAGACAGCATACTAATGTGCTTCTTATTTTCCCAGCTTGCTCCTCTCTGAACCTTTGGGCCATTTACATTCTTCATCTGCACCCCTCTGCTCAGCTGTGATTAACATGCACGTCGTTACCTGATGTCTTAGTGACACATTTTTATTCAAAAAGAAACGCATCAACAAACATCTTTCTGCAGATTCTCCATCAGGAACAAACCGAAGAGGCTCGAGCCGCTCAGTTACCTGCAGACGAAAGTAGCACATTTAGTCTTTTTCTCTTGAAAACATGGCAGAGATAATATGACTGGAGGGCGGAGCTTATGATTGACGGCGGTTTAACCCATGAGACTTAAACAAAAGAATCCTATAAAATAATTAGGCTGACATTTCTGGGATGGAAATCATCTCATTTTAACTTTTTAACTTTAATTTTGGAATTTTGCTGAATGTTTTCTGGAAGAGAAGACGATGTTCCATCAGATCTGATCCCAGATTCCAGCATTTGACTGGAACATGCAGACCATCTCACACCTCCCACTCGCTGCAATTTGTCTATCCTCACTCGGAATCAATTGAGTTACAGAGGCAAGTTTGTCTTTACAACCTAAGGAAATAAAAGCAGAACCTAATCAAGTCATGTTCTGCTCCCAGCAGCAGATCACAAACACGTCAGAGATGAAACGGAGACGTTTCACCATGAGATGAAAATATGAGCTGATAGTCAATCTGATGGAAAAAGTTGGAACAGGAGCAACAAAAGGCTGGAAAAGTACCTGGTACAAACCAGAAACACCTGGAGGAGCATTGGACAACTAACCAGATTACCTGGCAACAGGTCAGTAACATGACTGGTATAAAAGGAGCATTTCAGAGAGGAAGAGTCTCTCAGATGGAAAGATGGACAGAGCTTCACCAATATGAGACAAAATGGATCTAAAACTGGAACAATTTCAGAAAAATGTTCCTCAGACTGAAGATCCAACATCTACAGTGTAGAACATCATCAGAAGATTCATAGAATCAGGAGGAATCTCTGTGTGCATGGGACAAGGCTGGATGCTGGTGATCTTCTGCATTAAAAGCAGACATGATTCTCTACTGGAAACCACTGTCTGTGAACACAGTTCACCCTGAAACCCACATATGCAGGTTAAAGCTTGTTGTGGAGAATGAAGTGAAAAAGGATTACAAGTTTATTGAACACAGAATTAGAATACAAAGAATACAAAGAATAGAAAGAATAGAAAGAATAGAATTGCAATTCGAGAGACTATTCAGAGGTCTGACAGCACAGAGATCTGAACAGAATCTGATAAGAAACATACAGGCAGCATCTTTTAAGCAGAATGATCATGTCACAGCACATCATATATCTTGTAAGATAAAAACAAAGAAATTGTCTGTTCCTCACACAGGATTAGACACTTCAGCAAACCTAATGAGCTTTTGCATTTATTGAGCACATAAACAACCCCATTGACATTAAGGTATCTGGCTAGTATCAGATAAGTCACACAGGTCAGTGTAAACTGCTCTAAGGAATGCATCAAGTTACGATAGCCACATGCTACTCAGCATAAATCTCTGTTACCAAGAACTTAAACAATCTGTTTACCTTGAGAGTGATCAGTATAGCACAATATTAAAGGGAATATATGAAATTTCCACAACAAGCTCCATTATGCAGAGAAGAAGCCAGATGTGAACAGGATCCAGAACCAGCTTCTTCCGTCTTCTCTGGACCAAAGCTCATTTAAAATGGTCTGAGGCAAAGTGGAAACCTGGATGAAGATGTGAACTAGTTTGTGGAAAGCATGGACGGCGTGTCCTGCAGACTAAAGAGGAGAGGGAGCATCCAGCTTGTTATCAGTGGACAGGTGAAAAGCTGCATCTCTGATGGGATGGGGCTGCATTAGTACCTATGGCGTGGGCAGCTTCCACATCTGTGAAGCTCCATCAATGCTGAAAAGTACATGGAGGTTTTAGAGCAACATCTGCTCCATCCAGACAACGTCTCTTTCAGGGAAGACCTTGCAGATTTCAGCAAGACGATGCTGAACCACATCCTGCATCCATCACAGCAGCATGGCTTCACAGGAGAAGAGTCCTGCTGCTGAACTGGCCTGCCTGCAGTCCAGACCTTTCACCAATACACAACATCTGGAGCATCATGGAAGCAGGAATCCAGCAACCAACATCCAGGACTATAGAGCAGCTAGAATCGTGCATCAGACCAGAATGGGACAACATTCCTCTCCTAGAACTCCAGCAACTGGTCTCCTCACTACCGAGATGTTTCCAGACATGTTAGAATAAGAGATGCTACACCATGCTGAACACCACCCTGGAACTACTTTTTACACCGTGCTGAACACCACCCTGCAACTACTTTTTACACCATGCTGAACACCACCCTGGAAATACTTTTTACACCATGCTGAACATCACCCTGGAAATACTTTTTACACCGTGCTGAACATCACCCTGGAACTACTTTTTACACCATGCTGAACATCACCCTGGAAATACTTTTTACACCATGCTGAACATCACCCTGGAACTACTTTTTACACCATGCTGAATATCACCCTGGAACTACTTTTTACACCATGCTGAATATTACCCTGGAACTACTTTTTACACCGTGCTGAACACCACCCTGGAAATACTTTTTACACCATGCTGAACATCACGCTGGAACTACTTTTTACACCGTGCTGAACATCACCCTGGAACTACTTTTTACACCGTGCTGAACATCACCCTGGAACTACTTTTTACACCGTGCTGAACATCACCCTGGAACTACTTTTTACACCGTGCTGAACATCACCCTGGAACTACTTTTTACACTGTGCTGAACATCACCCTGGAACTACTTTTTACACCAAACATCACCCTGGAACTACTTTTTACACCATGCTGAACATCACCCTGGAACTACTTTTTACACTGTGCCGAACATCACCCTGGAACTACTTTTTACACCATGCTGAACATCACCCTGGAAATACTTTTTACACCATGCCGAACATCACCCTGGAACTACTTTTTACACCTTGCCGAACATCACCCTGGAACTACTTTTTAAACCATGCCGAACATCACCCTGGAACTACTTTTTACACCGTGCCGAACATCACCCTGGAACTACTTTTTACACCATGCTGAACATCACCCTGGAAATACTTTTTACACCATGCTGAACATGACCCTGGAACTACTTTTTACATCGTGCTGAACATCACCCTGGAACTACTTTATACACTGGAACTACTTTTTACATCGTGCTGAACATCACCCTGGAACTACTTTATACACTGGAACTACTTTTTACAGCATGCCGAACATCACCCTGGAACTACTTTATACACTGGAACTACTTTTTACATCGTGCTGAACATCACCCTGGAACTACTTCTTACACCGTGCCGAACATCACCCTGGTACTACTTTTTACATCGTGCTGAACATCACCCTGGAACTACTTCTTACACCGTGCCGAACATCACCCTGGAACTACTTTTTACATCGTGCTGAACATCACCCTGGAACTACTTCTTACACCATGCTGAACATCACCCTGGAACTACTTTTTATATCGTGCTGAACATCACCCTGGACCTACTTTTTACATCGTGCTGAACATCACCCTGGAACTACTCTTTAGACCGTGCTGAACATCACCCTGGTACTACTTTTTACATCGTGCCGAACATCACCCTGGAACTACTTTTTACACCGTGCTGAACATCACCCTGGAACTACTCTTTAGACCGTGCTGAACATCACCCTGGTACTACTTTTTACATCGTGCCGAACATCACCCTGGAACTACTTTTTATATCGTGCTGAACATCACCCTGGAACTACTTTTTACATCGTGCTGAACATCACCCTGGAACTACTCTTTAGACCGTGCTGAACATCACCCTGGAACTACTCTTTAGACCGTGCCGAACATCACCCCGGAACTACTTTTTACACTGGAACTACTTTTTACACCGTGCCGAACATCACTCTAGAACTACTTGTTACACCGTGTTGAACATCACCCTGGAACTACTTTTTACACCATGCCGAACATCACCCTGGAACTACTTTTTACACCATGCCGAACATCACCCTGGAACAACTTTTTATCGTGCTGAACATCACCCTGGAACTACTTTTTACATCGTGCTGAACATCATCCTGGAACTACTTTTTACACCATGCTTAACAACACTCTCAGATTGACTGTCAGCTCATATTTCCCATCACATAGTGAAATGTCTCTTGTATAGTAACTGCTGGGATAAAATCCAGGTCCCCTAAAACCCTCAAATGAATCGGGTTGTAGATAATTGGAGCAATAAGTAAAGTGCTGCATCAAGAGAAGGTAGGAAAACATAGAAGAAGATGACACTGTAAGATGGTGCTGTGTGTAGCTTCCCATGTACAGAGGATACAGCTCAGGATACAGCGTGAGAAGATCCTCACTGATCTGCAGCACAAAGACAACGTTCAGCACGTCCATGGACTCGGTAGGAGAGGAAACACAGATCCAGTCACCTGATACTAAAAACACAGACAGCCTCTGGTAGCGTTTATTTGTGCTGATATGGTACAACACAGCCTGCCTCTCATGAGGCTTGTGAAGATAACAATGAACCAATTACTGCCTAATTACTAGAGATAATTGGTTCAATAAATTCTTCTCGTCCAATTTCACTTTAATTGTCCAAATTAGATTCACTTAGATCAGGCTTGAACAGAGAGGCCAGTTAGGATGGATGCTCCAGCTCCACAGGGGCTGTTCTCCAGTCCCAACATCACACATGTATGAAACCCCGGTCATGCATGTAGCTACAACACAGCCACTCTGACACAAACATGATCAGACAACTCATCAGGACGCATCTGAACCTCCTCTGGAGTTTCTGAAGAAGAACATAGTTTGTCTCGTTTCCCTGCAAACTGGTGTGTAAATATCACCAGTCCAGTTTATGGAACGGAAGTCTGGATGTTTCTGTGGACCTGGCCGCTGTTTCTGAACACAGTTCCAGACTCCAAAAACCCAACAATGGTTCCTTAGCGTAAAGCTGCAAGCCACGATTAAAGATCAACTGGAAACAGGCTGGATGTGGCTGTGGGCGGAGAAACCGGGAAGCTGGGAAAGACAGAGGCAGAAAACGGGATGTCGGGCAAGATGAAGCTGTATCTGAGGACTGGATTATCAGTGAGGGGTAACAGGAAGTAGACTGACCTCCTGCACCTTTGTGCATCCATCATGAAGGAGGTGAGATCCATCCAGAGCCAGCTGTTGGAACACATCCTTTCTCCTGTGCTCAGCTTTTCTGTTTTATGAAGTTTTGAATGAAACTTCACACAATTCTTCTTCAGATGAGAGAGCAGACCTATGAAGAAGAGCAGGAAGACACTGAAACGCTGATGATGATTCTTTCCTTCCTTACTGACGTCAGTAAAGATGGAAGGCGGAGAGAAAACTGAACCTCTGCTCCTGCTGAGCTGAAAGCAGCTTAGCTCAGCCCAGCCCGGCTCGGTTCAGCGTAGCTCAGCCTGGCCCGGCCCGGCCCAGCGTAGCTCAGCCCGGCCCGGCCCGGTTCAGCTTAGCTCAGGCCGGTCTGGCCCCGCCCGGTTCAGCTTAGCTCAGCCCAGCCCGGCCCGGTTCAGCTTAGCTCAGGCCGGTCTGGCCCGGCCCGGTTCAGCTTAGCTCAGCCCAGCCCGGCCCGGTTCAGCTTAGCTCAGCCTGGCCCACGTCATGAAACTAATGGCAGCATGATGGCCGATGAACAGCTGTAATTTAAAACATCTTTGGTTTGTTTTGCATTGGCTCCTCAGCTGATGCTCCAACGTGTTCAGGGGCGTGCATGTACGGACGTGTGTGTGTGTGTGTGTGTGTGTGTGTGTGTGTGTGTGTGTGCGTGCATGCTGGGGTGTCAGACAGATGAAAAGAGGATGAAAGACAAAAAGAGACAAAGGGAGAAAATGAGATGAAAGGCTAGCGGAGGTTTGAGATGAGAGAAAAATCCTCCTGTGAGGAGAAAGGAGTGAAATCCTTCTTTCCTTTCAGTGAACTTCCTTTCACCTCTTCTCCTCACTCCCTCCCTCCCCCCACCTCCTTTCATCTCCCTCCTCACTTCTCCTCCAGCTTGACTTGACTCACCTTTATTTCTGCTTCTTCCTCGCTGCCTGCCGTTTCCTCCGCTTTCATTCTGCTGCTCTCCTCTTTTCTTTCCTCTTCTACCTCCTCCCTCGCTCACTGAGGCCGAGGTTCAGACAACTTTATTTATCCCATACGGGCATGTGCAGCTTACCAGTTCACCTGTTCTGATTCTGACCAGAGGCCACGACAGCAGCTGTCTAAAAATCATGTTATGAGGCAAGTTTTTCCAGTTCAGTACCGGTATCAGACCAGTTCCAGTCCTGGTCCAGTCCAGTCCAAGACCTTCTGGAACCAGAGTTAGGCCACGAGTAAGAAGCTGGTCCTGATGAGCATGAAGACTTCAACAGGATGGGTGAAAGTCCAACGTTTCCTGAATTATCTGTGTCTCGTTCTTGCAGCATTGCTTCGATTGCAGCTTAGCCTCAATGCTACGTTTCTTTACGTTATCGGCTATCAAACATCTTTTTGTACAGTTTAATACAATAAACGGTGGCATCATGAAGCTAATCCTCCTTAATAGTAAAGCTCAACATGTTTTATTGAGTCAGGTTGTTTAGCTGCAGAGACCAGAACTGTTCAACACTAAAGGACCTGAAACGTGACGCCAGCCGAAAGTTTACGATGAGAAGCAGTGTGGAAGTGAAACGCTATGCTAACGTGATGTATTCCATTCTATTCATTTAGCAGACGCTTTTCTCCAAAGCAACTTAAATCTTAGAGGATGAACACCAGCAGAAACCAGCCAGGTTTATGTAGCGTCCATGTAAACATGTCAGCGGGAATCTCAGTCGGATTGATGGAATATTTGTTCATGTTAACGCAGCGAGTGAGAGAACAGTTTGATCTTAAACCAAGCAGCCAGGAGCAGAGCTGCATCATGTACCAGCAGATCCAGCTGATCTGAATGAAATAAATCCAACTTTCAATAGAAGCAGATAGCAGTGGTAGTCAGTGGATCATTTACTAGTAACCAGTGAATGAGAATCCCAGTGGTCCTGCCCTACGTCCTGCTCTGGGTCTACAGGTCCCTGATCCAGGAGCTGGACCCACCAGGTTCAGACCAGTCATGGATTGAACCTGGACACCTGTCCAGCTGATCAGACTGTGCTGATGTTCAGGGATCAGACTCTTTACCAGCTCCTCCACATCTGGGTCATAGAAGATAAAATAAATCAGATCCAGGTCGTCCTCAGATTCTGTCCTACAGAGCATAACATCAGTTACACTCCTCATAAAGGGAGGGAGGGTTTACCTGTATGATGTCAGAATGAACCTACAATCTACCAGAACCAGAACTGTCCAGCAAACTGGACCCACAATGAAAGTCAGAGAGCTGAGGATTGGATGAATAAGATTTATTACAGAAATGAGAATGTTTCCAGGGGTGCAGAATCTGGTTAATCAGTCCACTTGCCCGTAAAGTTAGGAGAACCAGGGTGAGAACCAGGGTGAGAACCACCATGATCTGAACGGAATGTGCAAGGTAGGGGGACCACGAACCAGCAGAGGAGATGGGAGCCAACAGGGAGATCTCAGGAGGAGAGAGGGCTGCAATGGGGAACTCCACCAGTTGGGACTGCTGAACCAGAAACAGTGTTAATGTGATCAGACGGTTAAATAGTGCTGAGTTTTCCACTTCGGGTTGAGCCTTCAGAAAGGTCCAGATAAGTCATTCAATTCATCCAAAAAGGGAGTAACAAGGTCCATAATTCAAATCCAAAAATACAGTCCAGAGGTCAGGGTGCCAAAAATCCACACAAGAATTAAACAGTTTTACCAGACTGGGGCAGGTAGGGCCAAAAGCTTCAGGAAGTAACGGGTCTGCAGGCTGGAGAGCTGGCTAGAAACGTACTGGAGAAAACAGACGATCTGGCAATGAGAAGCAGATAAGTTCAGGTTTAAGTAAGAAACAGTACAGGTGGAGCGCATCAGCAATCAGAGGAAGAGGAAGAATGCCTTCAGGGACGGCTGGGAAATGTCAACCCCAACCCGAGAGCCATGACACAGCTAACCTTATTTCCTCTAAACAGCTCACATCTAAGATTTCATTACACAACATGCCGTTTTCTCACAAGATGATTCACCACAAAACACCAGAAGAGTCTGAGCCATGAATGGACTAAATGTTCTGGTTCAGTGGCAGCTGGTGTCTCTTCATCATCCTCTTCATCATCCTCTTCACATGTCAAACAGAACATTTAGGGCTCCGGTCAGACTCTTTGGTGGTGGATCATCTTGTTGGAGAACAGCTGGTGTAGAAAACAGCTGATGCTGACCAGGTGGACATTCAGACGTTCAGAGACGTAAACAAGGTTCACCTGGAAACTTTCAGGTGTCTTTAGGTTCATTCTGAGATCATCCAGAAAGCAGAACGTGTAACTTTGTGTGTAGTGTTGAATATAAAACTCTAACAACCTGATGCACACGTTCTACCACATTCATCTGGTTCTATTTTATCTGTACGTGACATTTATGTTGTATAAATAAAGTTATTCATTACTGTTGTAAAGGGTGAATGAAAGGCTGGTTACACCTCCTGCAGCCTGGCTCCACTCTGCTCTTCCCCAGCCTTTCTGGGACTTCGGGAGGTGAACAGTGTTAATCAGGTCTGCAGATGCTGCTGCTGGTCAGGGTTAACCAGGGTTAACCAGACATCGGTTAACATTCGGGACAAGCAGGTAGTCTGAAAGATGGAACACCTGAAGTCACCACGAAGCCTTATTACCTGACAGTCTGGCTGATGCTGAGGTCAAACACGGGTTGTTACGACCCAACTTCTAGGGGTATGTGGAAGGGCGTAACAAAGAAAATAAATGCGATGCGGACTGCTGTTAAAGGTGTAACCAAGCACATTTTATTTGTACAAGTGTGGAACAGAGTGGAAACCTGTAACAAAAGAAACAACCAGGAGTTGGGTTTAGCAGAACTGCTGAAATAAAGATACAAAACATACCAGAACCCACTGAGTGCAAACAACGAAACGACTAAATGCGGTGAGGAAATGAAACCAAACAGAAAAACAGCAGTTCCATAAACTAATGTGACCATTTTCACAAACAAAATCCTAAACTAGCACAACACCAAAACAAAAGTAAACACAATGGCAGAAACAAACTGAAGTGTAGCAAGGCCTGAAACGAACTGAGTGTATAACAAAAGGTACGTCCAAACTAAACGAGCTGTTCTACCGTCCCCCACCGGGAACACCCACGAGCAGCCAGGATATATCCTGCTGCACACACTCGAACAGTCCAACACACACAAGACTACCAAACACTATCAAATAGCACAGCGGACACCCAGTAAACCATGCTACCCATTTCTGCCACACTTGGAGAAGAGGCCACCTGCGCTGACCAGCCTCGCTCCTACAACACGGCTAGACAGTGACTAAGGGAGGGGGAGCAGCCTGTGCCAATCCAGCCTCCCCTCCTGACTGGCATCGGCTGCAGCCTTTTCAGCCTCAGCCTTTAACAAGCTGCAGCCTGATTGGTCCATAGTGAAGCCAATCAGAGGGGCGAGGACGGAGGTTTGCCGGCTCCTGCCAATCCAGACAGAGCCTCCAGAACTGGAGCCCACAACAGGGTTGGAATTACAGGGAGCTCTAAAATGGATTCTCCACCAGGTTCCTCATGTTTATTACATGTAAAGATCATCATGTGTCATCGCTGTGAGTTAACATATTAAAGTTTCCAAAGGTGAGTTTACTTCAGCAGCAGCAGTTTGTTGTGCTCTAGCCGTATAAAGATTTTTCTGAACTTTCTATCTCTAAATGAGATGTTTCTGATTATATCAGCCTCATACTGAATGACCTTTGATCACATCTGTCCATGGACGAGCTGTCGGTTTCAGGATTATTTAAATTCATATTTGGCCAATAAAGCCATTTTAGTACAGCATTATACACCACGACAGCTCAGCACACGGCTAACAGCCAGCACACGGCTAACAGCCAGCACACGGCTAACAGCCAGCGGACGGCTAACATCCAGCACACGGCTAACATCCAGCGGACGGCTAACAGCCAGCGGACGGCTAACAGCCAGCGGACGGCTAACATCCAGCGGACGGCTAACATCCAGCACACGGCTAACATCCAGCGGACGGCTAACAGCCAGCGGACGGCTAACATCCAGCGGACGGCTAACATCCAGCACACTGCTAACAGCCAGCGGACGGCTAACAGCCAGCGGACGGCTAACATCCAGCACACTGCTAACAGCCAGTGGACGGCTAACAGCCAGCGGACGGCTAACATCCAGCACACTGCTAACAGCCAGCGGACGGCTAACATCCAGCACACGGCTAACAGCCAGCGGACAGCTAACAGCCAGCACACGGCTAACAGCCAGCGGACGGCTAACAGCCAGCGGACGGCTAACAGCCAGCGGATGGCTAACATCCAGCGGACGGCTAACATCCAGCGGACGGCTAACAGCAAGCGGACGGCTAACAGCAAGCGGACGGCTAACAGCCAGCGGACGGCTAACATCCAGCACAAGGCTAACAGCAAGCGGACGGCTAACATCCAGCACACGGCTAACAGCCAGCGGACGGCTAACAGCCAGCGGACGGCTAACAGCCAGCGGAAGGCTAACATCCAGCGGACGGCTAACAGCAAGCGGACGGCTAACAGCCAGCGGACGGCTAACATCCAGCGGACGGCTAACAGCAAGCGGACGGCTAACAGCCAGCGGACGGCTAACATCCAGCGGACGGCTAACAGCCAGCGGACGGCTAACATCCAGCACACGGCTAACAGCCAGCGGACGGCTAACAGCCAGCGGACGGCTAACAGACAGCGGACGGCTAACAGACAGCGGACGGCTAACAGCCAGCGGAAGGCTAACAGCCAGCGGACGACTAACATCCAGCACACGGCTAACATCCAGCACACGGCTAACAGCCAGCGGACGGCTAACAGCCAGCGGACGGCTAACAGCCAGCGGACGGCTAACAGCCAGCGGACGGCTAACAGCCAGCGGACGGCTAACATCCAGCGGACGGCTAACAGCAAGCGGACGGCTAACAGCCAGCGGACGGCTAACAGCCAGCGGACGGCTAACAGCCAGCGGACGGCTAACAGCCAGCGGACGGCTAACATCCAGCACACGGCTAACAGCCAGCACATGGCTAACATCCAGCGGACGGCTAACGTCCAGCGGACGGCTAACAGCAAGCGGACGGCTAACATCCAGCACACGGCTAACATCCAGCACACGGCTAACAGCCAGCGGACGGCTAACAGCCAGTGGATGGCTTACAGCTAGCTGGTGGCTAACAGCTAGTTGAAGAGTCCTGGTTAACTGGTCCAGGTTGGTAAAGCTGTCCAGTTCGCAGTGATTGCCACAGACCAACAGGTGTTTACTGACGTTTTCTTGAGTGTTGCTATTAAAATAAAGTTGATCCAGGCAGCTCGTACCTCCTCCGATTTTGAGAGTTTATCGAGCTATGTAGGCTTTTTAACACAACTGGCCACAGACCATTTCTGTGTGCAGATTTCATGGTTCCTATGGCTTCCTGCCGGCTGAAGATGGGAGGGGCCAATCAGGTGTACACATGGGCAGGTTGAAGATCAGCGAGGGGAGTTAACTTCCCAGGTTGGACGTCAGGAGGAGAATTATGCCTTACTTACTAAAAGCTGAATTTCAAAGTCAGATACACCCTGCTTGCGTCCCAGGGTTGTTTTTATAGGAGTTTTTGTTCTGTTACTGACTTGGTCCGGTTACCCATCTGAGTTAAACTACAACCACTGCTTTATCTCAGTTGGTGGCATGTTCACCAACTGCTGCAGCACAACTTTGTACCAACTCAGCATTTTTCTCAGAGTGACTCAACATTTTTAATGAGCTGTTGACTGCAGAGCTCTTGTTTCAGCAGGAGCTAGAATCAGACCAGGGATCATGAATATTCCAATAAAAGTGAGGAAGCCTGAACGCAGCATTCATCATCGCAGACAGAAACTTCACCCCACTTCTGAAGGAGGCAGATTCCACGAAAAACTGCCCGTTAAAAAGCAAGTATGTTCACTTGTAGCTAAGAAAACATTGCCTGATGAGTTCACTGTCCAAACAGAAAGCTGAGCTTCTGCTGAGATAGGCTTCTTATCCAGACAGAATCATGGAATATCACAAGGGTAAAACCTGGAATTTCAGGCTACTTATGTTAACGGGACGATGCATCATGTTAACGAACATTTAATATAATATGGATGTAAACACTTACAGGAAATATTTATGACAACAATAATAGGGCATATATTTCTCATATATTTATTTTATTATTGTTGATGTGGACTGATGCATCTGAAAGAAAGAATAAAGTCATTCCTGTCCTCAAAAGATGTTGAAGGAAACCCAAAAAATATATAGATGGTAAAATAATAAAACTTAAAAATGTATACAAAAGTTTTTTCTTTAAGTTGTGTAAGACACATTCCCACAAACCTAAGATCCCTGCTACATACATCCATGCAGATGTAATCACAGCCACATAATCTGTGCTCTGTTTCTGGTCTGGGTCAGAACCCGTTCAGCTGGTTCTGGAGCAGCTGCAGGGGACAATAGTTTTCTTAGGGATAGTAAATCCTGGAAGAAATAAAAGCATGTGGAAGAAGAGAGAGAAATGGTCTGGTGAGATGATAAAACCAGTGAGTTGCTGAGATCTGGATCAGGAGTAACACCTGGCTGTTTCTGCCTCCCATCTTGTCCTGGGTCAGCTGTGAAACAGGACTCGTCTCTGGAAATAAAAGGCGGCCTCTGAACATGAACCTGGGACGAACTGAAATGAGTTTAACACCCCTGCTTTCCGACTAGAAGTCCTCCGAATGCTTGAATTTTTCACACGTGTGAATTTTTTATGAAACACTGCTTCCTCTGAACAGACGAGCGGTCCTGCTGCTCAGCAGCTCTGAATGAGTTTGTTCTTACATCTCCGGAGGCCTTTTAGCTATGCAGCCACATGTTCGCGGCTCACATACAGATTCCATACAAGTGTGAGGATGTGTGTGGAATCAGGCGTGAGCTGATAGCTTCACCATCAGATTTATAACTGAAAAGAAGAATGATAAGGTTGGCGGCGCCCCCCCTACCAGACCCGCCGCCCTCCTACAAGGCCAGGTGGCTTCATTCTGATCTGGTTTTCTACACACCGCCAGGTCACAGCAGAAGTCAGTTCGGGCTGCATTTCCTCTAGAACAGGTCCATACTCCGTTCCTTAACTGAAAACTAAACAGGCTGATGTTTTTTCTCGTGTACATGGCAGCAGGTCATAGCTGCTCTGTGTCGCGCTCTCAGAGCTTCGCGCCGATGTACCACACACACAAAAGTGCACATACACACAGGTGAACACATCTCTGCGAGCACGTCAGAAAACACATCAACCACCTGAAAATCAATGTTTTTTACTCTACCAGGGAGGAGAAGCCGGACACCCTCGCTCCATCGTGGAGCCAGGGAAAGGACAAGGTCCAAGGTGTCCCCTTTTAAACTGGTCTAGAGACATGCTGCTCCAAGAGAAGAGAATCAGTGAGGGTTAAAGTTCTGTAGACAAGATGTCAATATAAAGCTAAGAGAATTAAAAGCTTCTCCAGGTGGACAGCGGAGGGACCAGGAGACGGTAACACTACCTGGAGGACAGCAGCAGAACCAACTGGACCAGGACAATAGCAACAGGACCAGAAGGAAGGTCCCAGGACCAGGAGAACCAGGACGACAGCAGCAGGACCAGAAGGAAGGTACCAGGACCAGGAGAACCAGGACGACAGCAGCAGGACCAGAAGGAAGGTACCAGGACCAGGAGAACCAGGACGACAGCAGCCGGACCAGAAGGAAGGTCCCAGGACCAGGAGAACCAGGAAGACAGGAGCAGGACCAGAAGGATGGCCCCAGGACCAGGAGAACCAGGACGACAGCAGCAGGACTAGAAGGATGGCCCCAGGACCAGGAGAACCAGGACGACAGCAGCAGGACCAGAAGGATGGTCCCAGGACCAGGAGAACCAGGATGACAGTAGCAGGACCAGAAGGAAGGTCCCAGGACCAGGAGAACCAGGACGACAGCAACAGGACCAGAAGGATGGTCCCAGGACCAGGAGAACCAGGACGACAGCAGCAGGACCAGAAGGATGGTCCCAGGACCAGAAGGATGGTCCCAGAACCAGAAGAACCAGGATGACAGTAGCGGGGCCGAGAGGACAGCAACAGGACAAGGAGGACGGTAGCAAGGCACGTTTATCCGTACTGGTGTCACGGCTGGATTCAGCCGTCGGAAGGAGGGAAGCAGGACCCAAATAGCAGACGAGATAATCGTAAATGGCAGAACAGGTTTATTTCACACAAGGGATCTGGATGGTCCGAGCTGGAGAGTGTCCGGGGTTCAGGTTCTCTGGGAGGAGAGGAAAATGGTGAGTGGAGTTCTAAACAACAGAATCCTGTGATGCCAAGCTGGTGAGCGGCTTACGGTATCCAAATGTAAACTGGAATGAAGGAGGAGGTAGGCTGTCACGGCTGGATCCTGAGCTGAAGGGTGGAAGGGCGAGCAGGCAGGTGGCAAGGTTTACAGCTGACGATCGGAGGAGGAGGACTGGAGGTCAGATGACTGGAATGCTGGAGTGTATCAAGGCTGGAGAAGAGGTGAGAAAGCAACGGTAAGTATACTAGACAGGAACAGTATTATTACTGGTAGCGGCCTGATTTACCACAAGAACAGTGAGATAATCTGGCGAGGTCTGGTTGCTCCTGCAGTCCTCATAAAGGGAGGCTTGATGAGGGTTGATGGAAAGCAGCTGCGGAGGAAAGAGCAGACCGGACTCCGCCCCAGGCTGACTGAAACCTGCACAGCCCCACCTAAAGCTCAGGTAGAGAAGGACATGTTGCAGAACCGTGACAACTGGACAATTCAAAGTGCTTTACATAAAACATTCAAAGCATCACAGCGCGGAGCAGGAAGCAGTAACAAGTGGATTAAAAACAGACTTTAAAAGAAATAGTAATAATAACAGATTCCCACAGGGGTGAACAGTAAAGCTTCCAGGTGGGGCCTTCGGCGAGACGCTGCAGCCCACAGTAGATCGTTGTGGAGAAAACCTGCTAGATGACAGTAAAGATGCCGGTAATGTCGTCTTTGGTTTTAATGTATAAAATAAACATGTACAGATAATTTGAGACTGGTAGCAGTTTATTCAGTCTTTCTAGTTCCTGGGTGTTCCAGCTGGGTGGGCGGGGCTGCAGCTGTGGTTGGAGAGGGTGAGACACCACCCAGCAGCTGTGTCCTCAGAGGAAGTCCTGCAGGTGCAGAGGGAACCATCACCGTTGTTAACCAGGTGGACATGAAGCTGCAGGAGATAAAGACCGTCTGGAGGGAAATTATGGCACCACTAAAAAAGCTTCGTGAATGAATGAATGAATGAAATCCACCGCTTGTGTGTTTCGTAAGCGTTGCATCACTCCTAGACCGCCAGTCTCTCTCACTCTGCTGGACCTCAGAATAAATGTCCAAAGCTTCCTTTTCTTTTACCTACTGGTAAATGTCAGCAGCAGACTCTCCACCTCATCATTCCCTTGATTTTATTCTGGACTGTTGGTGTCGCCGTTTCCCGTATTCCCAGATTCTGTGCGTACACCAGGGTCAGTTTCCGTGGAGGTTGAACATTCTCCCGCCAAGTTTGGTTTTTACAAATCCCAAAAGTTGACTAGATTTTGTGTCAGTAAAAACTATCTGAGCCAAAACTAAAATGACATGCAGATGTAAAAAAAGTCTCAGTTTACATAACAAACACGTCGTACAATTAAATGTTGGAGCTGGAGGAGCAGCTGCTGTGGGAGTCTGGCAGCACACATGAAGAAGCAAACACACCTGCTTCTCTCCT
>NC_055698.1:33734678-33772178 GCF_017639745.1 Melanotaenia boesemani | reverse complement strand
TGGCGTTGGACAGGAGTGATGGTGGGAGGTGGGTGTGTGTTACCTGCCTCAAGCCGAGGAACACCTGGGCTGGACACTGATTGGCTCCATGGTGTCTAAAAGCTGTGGAACGATAAGGACCAGACAGGTTTAAACTTGTGTGTTCAGCTCAAACACCACGTTTATTCCAGTCCTTCTGTAATTGGACGGATTCTGGATTTGAGAGGAGTGAGGGAAGTCATCCATGTTGAACTGGAGGTAACTTCACCTGAACAGAGGAGGCGGTCTCAGGTACCACCTAAGATGCAGCTTTGACTCTCCTGAAACAACTCACAGGTGACCTGAACAAGCAACAGGTTGGTCAGGTGAGTCAGTGTCACCATGTGTTCCTTTAGCTCCTATAAACCAAGACTCCCACAGACGAGTCAGAACTGAAGGATCATCTTCCAAGAATCAGAAGTCCAGCTGACTTTATTCTAACTCTGGTGATTATTTAGCAAAAACAAGAAAAACAGAGGTATTCTAACTTCCCACGTTTAAAAGTCCATGAATGCAGCATGCAGTGGATCTGTGGGTAGGGATGAAGGTGGTGGTGTGATGTAACAGAACCCTGCAGGTCTGAACGGATCACTGAAGGTCAGATTTCAGACAGAGACTCGAACGCAGCGACAGATGTGCCTTATGTCAGAGTTTCAGTTTAAACATCCATATATCTGCAGCCCAGCCTGAAGATCTCCATCTGCACGCCAGGAGACACCACCAGGACCAGCATCTAGTCCAGGCTCTGAAATGTCCAGACAAAGACAGGAGCAACAGCAAATATCCACACGTCCAATGTGTCAGGACCATTTTCAGAAATGGGATGTGGAATTCCTCAGTCTGAAAGATTTTCACATGTTGGATGAGGAATTCTTCAGTCAGGAACATTTTCACACATGGGATGTGGAATTCCTCAGTCAGGAACATTTTCACACGTGGGATGTAGAATTCCTCAGTCAGGAACATTTTCACACGTGGGACGTGGAATTCCTCAGTCAGGAACATTTTCACACATGGGATGTAGAATTCCTCAGTCAGGAACATTTTCATTTTCACACGTGGGACGTGGAATTCCTCAGTCAGGAACATTTTCACACATGGGATGTGGAATTCTTCAGTCAGGAACATTTTCACACATGGGATGTGGAATTCCTCAGTCAGGAATATTTTCACACGTGGGATGTGGAATTCTTCAGTCAGGAACATTTTCATACGTGGGATGTAGAATTCCTCAGTCAAGAACATTTTCACACATGGGATGTGGAATTCTTCAGTCAGGAATATTTTCACACATGGGATGTGGAATTCCTCAGTCAGGAATATTTTCACACATGGGATGTGGAATTTTCACACATGGGATGTGGAATTCTTCAGTCAGGAACATTTTCACACATGGGATGTGGAATTCTTCAGTCAGGAACATTTTCACACATGGGATGTGGAATTCCTCAGTCAGGAACATTTTCACACATGGGATGTGGAATTCCTCAGTCAGGAACATTTTCACACATGGGATGTGGAATTCCTCAGTCAGGAACATTTTCACACATGGGATGTGGAATTCCTCAGTGAGGAATATTTTCACACATGGGATGTGGAATTCTTCATTCAGGAACATTTTCACACATGGGATGTGGAATTCTTCAGTCAGGAACATTTTCATACGTGGGATGTGGAATTCTTCAGTCAGGAACATTTTCTCACGTGGGATGTAGAATTCCTCAGTCAGGAACATTTTCACACATGGGATGTGGAATTCCTCAGTCAGGAGCAATTTCACACATGGGATGTGGAATTCTTCAGTCAGGAACATTTTCATACGTGGGATGTGGAATTCTTCAGTCAGGAACATTTTCTCACGTGGGATGTAGAATTCCTCAATCAGGAACATTTTCACACATGGGATGTGGAATTCCTCAGTCAGAAGCAATTTCACACGTGGGATGTGGAATTCCTCAGTCAGGAACATTTTCATACGTGGGATGTAGAATTCCTCAGTCAGGAACATTTTCACACATGGGATGTGGAATTCCTCAGTCAGGAATATTTTCACACATGGGATGTGGAATTCTTCAGTCAGGAACATTTTCATACGTGGGATGTAGAATTCCTCAGTCAGGAACATTTTCACACGTGGGATGTGGAATTCTTCAGTCAGGAATATTTTCACACATGGGATGTGGAATTCCTCAGTCAAGAACATTTTCACACATGGGATGTGGAATTCCTCAGTCAAGAATATTTTCATACATGGGATGTGGAATTCTTCAGTCAGGAACATTTTCACACATGGGATGTGGAATTCTTCAGTCAGGAGCAATTTCACACGTGGGATGTGGAATTCCTCAGTCAGGAACATTTTCACACATGGGATGTGGAATTCTTCAGTCAGGAATATTTTCACACATGGGATGTGGAATTCCTCAGTCAGGAACATTTTCACACATGGGATGTGGAATTCCTCAGTCAGGAATATTTTCATACATGGGATGTGGAATTCTTCAGTCAGGAACATTTTCACACATGGGATGTGGAATTCTTCAGTCAGGAGCAATTTCACACGTGGGATGTGGAATTCCTCAGTCAGGAACATTTTCACACATGGGATGTGGAATTCCTCAGTCAGGAACATTTTCTCACGTGGGATGTAGAATTCCTCAGTCAGGAACATTTTCACACATGGGATGTGGAATTCTTCAGTCAGGAGCAATTTCACACATAGGATGTGGAATTCCTCAGTCAGGAATATTTTCACATGTGGGATGTGGAATTCCTCAGTCAGGAATATTTTCACACATGGGATGTCGAATTCCTCAGTCAGGAATATTTTCACACATGGGATGTGGAATTCTTCAGTCAGGAACATTTTCACACATGGGATGTGGAATTCCTCAGTCAGGAGCAATTTCACACGTGGGATGTGGAATTCCTCAGTCAGGAACATTTTCACACATGGGATGTGGAATTCTTCAGTCAGGAAACTTTTCACACATGGGACGTGGAATTCTTCAGTCAGGAGCAATTTCACACATGGGATGTGGAATTCTTCAGTCAGGAGCAATTTCACACATGGGATGTGGAATTATTCAATCAGGAACATTTTCACACATGGGATGTGGAATTCCTCAGTCAGAAGCAATTTCACACGTGGGATGTGGAATTCCTCAGTCAGGAACATTTTCATACGTGGGATGTAGAATTCCTCAGTCAGGAACATTTTCACACATGGGATGTGGAATTCCTCAGTCAGGAATATTTTCACACATGGGATGTGGAATTCTTCAGTCAGGAACATTTTCATACGTGGGATGTAGAATTCCTCAGTCAGGAACATTTTCACACGTGGGATGTGGAATTCTTCAGTCAGGAATATTTTCACACATGGGATGTGGAATTCCTCAGTCAAGAACATTTTCACACATGGGATGTGGAATTCCTCAGTCAGGAATATTTTCATACATGGGATGTGGAATTCTTCAGTCAGGAACATTTTCACACATGGGATGTGGAATTCTTCAGTCAGGAGCAATTTCACACGTGGGATGTGGAATTCCTCAGTCAGGAACATTTTCACACATGGGATGTGGAATTCTTCAGTCAGGAATATTTTCACACATGGGATGTGGAATTCCTCAGTCAGGAACATTTTCACACATGGGATGTGGAATTCCTCAGTCAGGAATATTTTCATACATGGGATGTGGAATTCTTCAGTCAGGAACATTTTCACACATGGGATGTGGAATTCTTCAGTCAGGAGCAATTTCACACGTGGGATGTGGAATTCCTCAGTCAGGAACATTTTCACACATGGGATGTGGAATTCCTCAGTCAGGAATATTTTCTCACATGGGATGTAGAATTCCTCAGTCAGGAACATTTTCACACATGGGATGTGGAATTCTTCAGTCAGGAGCAATTTCACACATAGGATGTGGAATTCCTCAGTCAGGAATATTTTCACATGTGGGATGTGGAATTCCTCAGTCAGGAATATTTTCACACAAGGGATGTCGAATTCCTCAGTCAGGAATATTTTCACACATGGGATGTGGAATTCTTCAGTCAGGAACATTTTCACACATGGGATGTGGAATTCCTCAGTCAGGAGCAATTTCACACGTGGGATGTGGAATTCCTCAGTCAGGAACATTTTCACACATGGGATGTGGAATTCTTCAGTCAGGAAACTTTTCACACATGGGACGTGGAATTCTTCAGTCAGGAGCAATTTCACACATGGGATGTGGAATTCTTCAGTCAGGAGCAATTTCACACGTGGGATGTGGAATTCCTCAGTCAGGAACATTTTCACACATGGGATGTGGAATTCTTCAGTCAGGAATATTTTCACACATGGGATGTGGAATTCCTCAGTCAGGAACATTTTCACACATGGGATGTGGAATTCCTCAGTCAGGAATATTTTCATACATGGGATGTGGAATTCTTCAGTCAGGAACATTTTCACACATGGGATGTGGAATTCTTCAGTCAGGAGCAATTTCACACGTGGGATGTGGAATTCCTCAGTCAGGAACATTTTCACACATGGGATGTGGAATTCCTCAGTCAGGAACATTTTCTCACATGGGATGTGGAATTCCTCAGTCAGGAACATTTTCACACATGGGATGTGGAATTCTTCAGTCAGGAGCAATTTCACACATAGGATGTGGAATTCCTCAGTCAGGAATATTTTCACATGTGTGATGTGGAATTCCTCAGTCAGGAATATTTTCACACATGGGATGTCGATTTCCTCAGTCAGGAATATTTTCACACATGGGATGTGGAATTCTTCAGTCAGGAACATTTTCACACATGGGATGTGGAATTCCTCAGTCAGGAGCAATTTCACACGTGGGATGTGGAATTCCTCAGTCAGGAACATTTTCACTCATGGGATGTGGAATTCTTCAGTCAGGAAACTTTTCACACATGGGATGTGGAATTCCTCAATCAGTAGCAATTTCACACGTGGGATGTGGAATTCTTCAGTCAGGAACATTTTCACACATGGGATGTGGAATTCCTCAGTCAGGAACATTTTCACACATGGGATGTGGAATTCTTCAGTCAGGAATATTTTCACACATGGGATGTCGAATTCCTCAGTCAGGAAACTTTTCACACATGGGATGTGGAATTCCTCAGTCAGGAGCAATTTCACACGTGGGATGTGGAATTCTTCAGTCAGGAACATTTTCACACATGGGATGTGGAATTCCTCAGTCAGGAACATTTTCACACATGGGATGTGGAATTCTTCAGTCAGGAATATTTTCACACATGGGATGTCGAATTCCTCAGTCAGGAATATTTTCACACATGGGATGTGGAATTCCTCAGTCAGGAACATTTTCACACATGGGATGTGGAATTCCTCAGTCAGGAGCAATTTCACACGTGGGATGTGGAATTCTTCAGTCAGGAACATTTTCTCACATGGGATGTAGAATTCCTCAGTCAGGAACATTTTCACACATGGGATGTGGAATTCCTCAGTCAGGAGCAATTTCACACGTGGGATGTGGAATTCTTCAGTCAGGAACATTTTCACACATGGGATGTGGAATTCCTCAGTCAGGAACATTTTCACACATGGGATGTGGAATTCTTCAGTCAGGAACATTTTCACACATGGGATGTGGAATTATTCAATCAGGAACATTTTCACACATGGGATGTGGAATTCCTCAGTCAGGAATATTTTCACATGTGGGATGTGGAATTCCACAGTCAGGAATATTTTCACACATGGGATGTGGAATTCCTCAGTCAGGAACATTTTCACACATAGGATGTGGAATTATTCAATCAGGAACATTTTCACACATGGGATGTGGAATTCCTCAGTCAGGAATATTTTCACACATGGGATGTGGAATTCCTCAGTCAGGAACATTTTCACACATGGGATGTGGAATTATTCAATCAGGAACATTTTCACACATGGGATGTGGAATTCCTCAGTCAGGAATATTTTCACATGTGGGATGTGGAATTCCACAGTCAGGAATATTTTCACACATGGGATGTGGAATTCCACAGTCAGGAACATTTTCACACATGGGATGTGGAATTCCTCAGTCAGGAATATTTTCACACATGGGATGTGGAATTCCTCAGTCAGGAATATTTTCACACATGGGATGTGGAATTCCTCAGTGAAAGTGATCACAGACATTCACTTTCAGCTGCAGCAGGAATGCAAACACCCCCTGCCCCGAGCCCAGTGAGTGTGTATGTTAATCATGTGCATATGTGTGTGTGCATGCTGGGAGGCGGAGCCTAACCCTGAGCTGAGCGCTGATATTAGGCAGCCGAGCAGATGGCATGTCATCAGCTTGTGTGTGTGTTGTCCTCAGGTGGCTGAGAGAAGTGATGTGAGGTGAGCTGATGATGATGATGTGTTGTTCTCATTACGCTGCCCAGCCTTCATCGCATGGCTGTTTTCTCTTTTTAACAAACAGATTTAGAGGCCAGAGGCCTGAACCAGGAAGCAGGATTAACATACGCAGGATATCTCTCTGTTACCTGGGTTGACCTTCAGGATCCTGATAAGCGTTACTACAAAGCTGGTTATCAACTTGGTAATACAACTCAGGGTTTTACATCTTGATCAGATTGTAGTTACATAAAAGGGGCGGAGTTTGCAGCATCTGACAATCACAGACAAGGAGAAAACCTGCAGAGCAGCTGCATTGCCATCAAGGAGCAGACAGTCATTCTTCACTAATATAAAAAATTAAACACATCATCCAGGCCAGACTCCTCCCTGAGCCACCACCGTACCGCAGTGGAGGAGTTTGCACATCCTGAAAATCCTAGGAGCTATGTTGTTGAGGAGGCTGCCAACTGGAGCTGTGGCCATAAGGTTGTCGTGCCTGTCGTGGCAGTAATCCTCAAACTCATTGGTGGACACCAGCAGTGAGGTATGCTGTCAAGCTAAAGGAGTTCTATCGCGCCTTTTTGACCTGTGGGAATCCGGAGGCAACTGATGGATATCGGCAGGCTGAGTGGAACGCAGCTTTGTGGTCACTGAGGCAAAAATTCAGACATGGGATGGACTTGGGACCTTGTGGGTTGGTAGAGGGAATACTTTGATTACCTCATCAATCCTACCGACACGTCTTTCAATGAGAAAGCAGAGTCGGGGTACCCTGGTGTTGGCTCTCCTATCTCTGGCAAGGCCCCGGTGGTGGATGAGGTCTGCCCGGGATTTTTTAAGGCTCTGGATGCTGTAGGGCTGTCTTGGTTGACACGTCGCTGCAGCATCGCGTGGACATCGGGGACAGTTCCCCTGGACTGGTAGGCTGGGGTGGTGGTCCCCCTCTTCAGAAAGGGGGACCGGAGGGTGTACTCCAACTACAGGGGGATCAAACTCATCCGCCTCCCCGGTAAGGTCTATTCAGGGGTGCTGGGGAGGAGGGTTAGTCGGATAGTCGAACCTCGGATTGAGGAGGAGCAGTGTGGTTTTCGTCCCGGTTGTAGAACAGTGGACCAGCTCTACACCCTCTTCAGGGTCTTTGAGGGGACATGGGTGTTCGCTCAACCAATCTACATGTGCTTTGTGGACTTGGAGAAGGCATTCGACCGTGTCCCCTGGGGGACTCCTGTGGGGGGTACTCCAGGAGTATGGAGTGCCGGACCCGCTTGTACAAGCTGTCCGGTCCCTGTACGACCGGTGTCAGAGCTTGGTCCGCATTGCCGGCAGTAAATCAGAATCATTTCCAGTGCAGGTTGGACTCCGCTAAGGCTGCCCTTTGTCTCCTATTCTGTTCATAACTTTTATGGACAGAATTTCTAGGCACAGCCGAGGTGTTGAGGGGATCCAGTTAGGTGGCCTCAGGATTGGGTCTCTGCTCTTTGCGGATGATGTGGTTCTGTTGGCTTCATCGGGCCGTGATCTTCAGCTCTCACTGGAGCGATTCGCAGTAGAGTGTGAAGCGGCTGGGATGAGACCATGGTCCTCAGCCAGAAAAGGGTGGAGTGCCTTCTCCGGGTCAGGAATGAGGTCCTGCTTCAAGTGGAGAAATTCCAGTATGCCAGGGTCTTGTTCAGGAGTGAGGGAAGGATGGAGCGGGAGATGGACAGGCGGATCGGTGTGGCGTCTGCAGTGATGTGGACTCTGCATCGGTCTGTTGTGGTGAAGAAGGAGCTGAACCAAAAGACAAAGCTCACCATTTACTGGTGTCATCCTTTTCTAAAGAACAGGTTCAAAATTTTCCTTTTATTTTAAAAACTATTCAGCCTGATCTTATTTATCTCATGTTGACATGTAATTCATCTCGTCATGTCTCTACCTGCTGCGTGTAGACACAGGCAGACAGAGCGTTGCATCAACCACCTTGTGATGGCCGTACCTACAGCCCCACATTTAAAGGCGGTAACCCCCACTACACCAACACAGTTCAGTTATGTTAGTTTGAGTTAACACTGTTTATATTTGGTTTAAATTAGGATGAAATGCTTTAGTTCCCTTTTGTTAGCGCGCACATTGGAGCACTATTGTATTTTCAATTCTGTTTAAGTTTGTGTATTTAACATATGTTTTTCTCTTAATGGTGCTGGGGGGAGCATGATGAACGCTGGGGGGCAGCAGTGAGCTCAACAGGCAGAAGCCAGGGAGCAGGAAGTGCCATGGGCCCAGACCAAGTCAGCTCCTTCTGGAGGGGAGATTAATGGCCTTTATATCGTTAAACATTTAGTTTTGTTACGATTTTGATTAGTTTGATTTCTTGTATTATTTTTGAGTAATTCTTGTGTTAAGTAATAATGAGCTAACTGTTTAGGTTTTGTTTAATTGTTTAATGTATTTGTTTAGTATTTGTCAACCCCTCTTGAGTTTTAGAACTGGTCTGATCAGCCAGTATTTAGGTACCCCTTTGTTTCCTGTTTGTTAGGTCAGGTTAGTTGTTTTGTTAGGTCAGTTTGGTTCTTGTGTTAGTTTGGTTTCTTTTGAGTTACATGCTAAACAGTTAGTTTAAAGTTTCCTGAGTTATTGTTATACTTTGGTTTAGTTTTGTTCATCTGACCTCTTTTAAGGGCCCAAACTTTTTGTGTGAGTATTCTTTTGGGTAAATAAAACCCGCTCTTGTTTTGAAATCAACTGTGTCCTTGCCTTGTACCAGCTCAATCCGTCACACACCTTTAAATCAGAAATATCTGCGTTAAGATCAGCTCTTATTTAATACGATCAGCTGGAGGAGGTGAAGCAGGTGGAGGAGTTTCCTGCCTCCTCGTCATTGTCCTCATTTTGTCTTTTTCACTTTATAGGAGCTGGTCTAATGTGGTCTAGGTTCCAAGAGTTCAGTGGAATCACCCTTTACACACATGTCAGCGTTGTTTACGTGTTGACACTTTTGAGAAGTTCTTTCTAACATTTGCTAAGTTGTTGGCTGGAAACCGACGGACCACAGTCTCCACTTCCGGGGTGTCAAAATGATGAGCGAGGACTGTCTAGTCGAGCGTGCAGGGAAAGAACTGACCGTGCGCTGGACACCGCCGTGAGGACACTGGTCCACATGTGGACACAGTGGATTCGAATGAGGGGGATTCTCTGCCTGCAAACACTGTGTTATTACCTCGCAGTGCAGAAATGCCTCCTCGAGACGTATGTTTTCACTACTAGCTCACTTGCTCGTATCACGTACACCTGCCTGGTGTTTAATGTGCAGGTACTCCATTTTCATCGGTTTTCAAGTGCGGCCCGTTTGGAAACACCGTACTGGAACGTCTATTCAACTTGTAAAATCTAAAGCAACTTATCTGCAGCGACCTCTCCTCTCCAATGCCGGTTCAGTTAAAACATTTTGACGTTGTCCGTGTGAAACGATTTAATTCTCGCCACTTTGAAGGTCTGGCACTAACAATACGGCCGTGGCAGCCCGCCACAGCTCAGTCAGTGTAGGGGAAACTACATGTGGTGTTAACGCTGCAGTTTTTGAGGTCTGTTCCATTCAGTTTTTTCTGCAACGCATGACGACAGAGACTTCTTCACAATCCTAAGATTAGAAGGTAACCTGAGTTGGCAGGTATACGGGAATCATTATTCAGAGCGGAGACCTGATTTAAAACCAGACTGGAACATTTTACAACTGTCAGAATTGTCTTGAAATATCTGGAGTTTATTAAAAATGAGAATTTTTTGTCAGAAATCGGCCTGAAGTTTGAAAGAACAGCTGGTTGAGATTTCTCTGTTTGATGAGAAGCTGAAATCAGGCTTCCTGGACAGTTCCTGCCATCATTTCCCAAAGTGTCAACGCTGATGTCTGCCTCTGACTATGTGCTGATCGCCATGACAACACAGTCTCATTCCTGATTTAATTGATTCTTCCATTCCTTAAATACTGGCTCATCCCTTTATCTGCCTTCCTTCCATTCTCTCAGCATCCATTTCTCCTTCATTCATCATCTGTCCCTCTATCGCTCCCTCCTCTCCTCATCTTCTCATCAAACCACTAATCTCTTCCCATTCCCTATGTAGTTCATCTCCGTGGACTTTCAGAGCCGGAGGGGGTGGGGGGGGGGGGGGGTTCTCAGGCAGCATCTCTCACCAAGCCGACATTTACCTCCACTTCCTGCATGTAGCCAGAGTTAATAGGATGAGCCCTAATTAATTCTGCTGCATCAGGGGAAACCAGTGGATAACACTGGGAGAAAGGGAGGGAGAACAGAGGGAGGAGGGGGGAGAAAGGAGGGATGGGGGATGTAGGATGAGAGGGGAGGATGGAGGGATTGGGAGGTTGAAGTCAGGGCAGAGATGCTGGTGAAGGAAAACAGAATAATAATGAACAGAGGGAGAAATCAGGCGGCATGACCTCCGACTGAATTCGTTTGACCAGCAGATGTGTTTGTTTCTGATTTTTGAGATTTTCCTCAGCTGATGTTGTAAACAGGAGAGCCGTGTCCACAGGACCAATCAGGAAATAGGCCATGAATAAAAATCCATCAACAACTGGGCCTGATGTTTGTATGATGGTGCAGCTGAAAAACGCCCAAAGAAACATGCTGGGAAAAACGTAATGAAAACACCAAAAAAGGCTAAAAACGCTGAAAAATTCAACCTGGAGCCAAACTGGGAGCCGGCTCTCTGCAATTCTCCGTACGTTCTTTGTATCAGCAGTAGGTTTGCCAAAAAAAATTGATCGACAGATTCTAATCGATTGAAAAATGTAGTATCTCGTTAGATATTAATAAGCACAAGTATCAATACTTAAATGCTACTTTAGCGTCTGCTGGTTTATGGAAAAAAAACACCGGTCTTCCCATTTTAAAACAGGCACTGCAGCAGCCCCGCCCCTACAGCATCTCCCTGGAGGACCCGTTGTTTATAGAGTTTACATGTCGCTATCATTAGTGAATTTTTACACCTCTCTAGTGACTTTAAGAAACTTTAAGACTGCGGTGAAAACACTTAAAGCTTCATACTCTTCCTGGTGAATCGCAGGTGCCACCGCTGGCCCCTCCCACGTCCAGAAGCGCTCATAAAGGCTGGTCCTCGCTCTGCAGCTCCGAGCTGCAGGAAGAGTTCTGTCTGCTCCACCACCAGCCTGAAAACAAACTGCAAAGCTGCTCCTGGCTGATCGCGGCCTGGCTCACAGTCGGATTTTATTACCTTTTAAGGTAGACAGTTATTTTTGTTTTTAACAAAATAATCCAGTTCAAAAAGTAGATAATCTTCACTTGTTTGTTCTATTGTTTACTTGAGCTCATCTCAAGTATTGTAAAGATAAGGACACGTATGTCCACTAACTAGTGGTTGAAGTCCGAGAACGCCGTTCAGACCGCTTCTCTGCACCAACTAAAAGAAGCATAAAATTATGCATTTATTTCAGTTATTGTCTACATTTATTAATACATTTATGTTGTATTGTTTGGCTTGTCTTATTTGTGTGGTGTTCTGACTTTGATAAAAAATTATTTTATTTATATATATATATATATATATATATATATATATATATATATATATATATATATATATATATATATACATACATATACACACACTCACATTTTCCCTTCTATCGAAAATCATATCAAGCCCCATCCTTAGTAATGGTATTGAGATTAGATGTTGGAATAGCGACAGCCCTGATCAGCAGCCTCTAGGTCTTCATCCTGCGTTAGAACAGCTTTCAGCAGCTTCTTTTCATCCTTCACGGGAGCCAAATGGACTCATATGTCTGTTCCATCTGCAGCCTGCAGTTAGAAAAGAGATGTGGATCACGCACGGCGCTCCGCTGAGGTTTCACCCATTATTAATCATGCAAAGCAAACAGCAGGCTGTAAAATAACAGCCAGTCCTCAGCGCCTCGCCGCCCGTCACGCCGCCTGCTCATCAGCCTGCGTGTGCACGCCGTCCTGAAACACACAGTTCAGAGGGTTGGTGGTGATGAAGCGCTCTGGTTCCCCTCTCGGCCTGGCAGCAATCAGACTAGAGTTGCAGCTCACTGAGTCAAACTTCCTCACAGTTCCTGTCAGTGGAAACAGCAACTGATCCCACCTGAGCAGGTGAGTGTACTGACCCGAACATCTGGCAGAAACAAGACATCTTCATCTCACATACCACTTCATTTCCACAGCACGGTGCTGGCCAGAGTGCTGGACAGGTGAAGGGGAAAACATAGAAAAACCCAAGATGAGACAGTAACAGAATAAAGGAGTCCAGGAAACAAATAAAATCACAGCAAACGTCTCAGTCTGGTTGAAAGCAGAGAAGAAGTCTGTCTGATGTTTCAGCAAATCATCCAGCCTCTCAGAGCAGCACCTGGAACACTCCACCTCTGAGCCTCTACTCAGCCACACCGAGGGGGTGGTTCCTGTGGATGCAGTAGTTCTGGATAGTCTAGATGTCTGCATACAGGAAGCAGCAATCTAAAAACGATGGGGAGAAACTCTGATAAAAGACTATGAAGCATTGGCATCCAAACCAAACGCAGCTCAAAGCCCCAGCAGTTAAGCTTCCACATCTGTGAAGCTCCATCGATGCTGGTTTTAGAGCAACATCTGCTCCCATCCAGACAACGTCTCTTTCAGGGAAGGCCTTGCAGATTTCAGCAAGACGATGCTGAACCACATCCTGCATCCATCACAGCACTCTTGACGGGAGGTGTAAATTTCCCAGGATGGATGTTTTAGCCGAGTTATGGGAGGTAGGTTTGCTGCTGGAGACCGCGGTTTCTGCTAAATGTAAACCATGCACCGGCGCGGCTAAGTTAAAGCCGCCATGCCTTCAGATGTAACAACTGTAAATGATCTGGATCCATATGAACAGTCTATATTTGTGCACATTTACAGACCATAGTAAGAGTAAAATAGTGCTCAGGAAACATGACGCTGCTCTGGAAATAATTTAATTTAAAAAAAAAAAAAAAAAAAAAAACCACAGTCTGGCTCTACTGAGGTTCGCTCGAGCGTTTTCCCCACCATAATGTATGCGGGGCGGCGCCCCCCCCTACCAGACCCACCACCCGCCTACAAGGCCAAGTGGCTTCATTCTGACCTGGTTTTCTACACAGCACCAGGTCACAGCAGAAGTCAGTTCGGGCTCCATTTCCTCTAGAACAGGTCCATACTGTTACACAAGGACTCCAGGGAGACAAGGGGACGTTTAACAGATTTATTCACAGGTTGGAATATTCCAGATAAACATACAATTACCGACAGGGACGTCAGGAATCTGGAGACGGAACGGGAGTGAGTCCTTTAGGTGTGTGGATTAAGGTCCGACAAGGAGTGACTGAACTGGTGGAGTATATAAGGGCTAGTGAGACAATGGGGAACAGGTGTGACAGGTTGGGTGGATTGGAAAGCTGGGATCGGGGACAGGTGTGGAGAATAAGGGGAGTGCTGGAGAATCAGGGGAGTGCTGGAGAAGTGGCAGGACAGACTGTAACAGTACCCCCCCCTCCAGAAGGCCGGATTCCAGACGGCCCGGGAGAACGACAGGAGGGCTGTGACGACAGGAGCTGGAGTTCTGGCGGACAACCACAAAGGGGAGACAACCACAACCAGCATCCCGGAGGACGGGAAAACCTGGACAGGATCCTTGGAGGACGCCCCGGAGGATGAGCAGACCAGGGCAGGGTCATGGAAGGAGGACGACCCGGAGGACGAGCAGACCAGGGCAGGGTCATGGAAGCAGGACGACCCGGAGGGCGAGCAGACCAGGGCAGGGTCATGGAAGCAGGACGACCCGGAGGACGAGCAGACCAGGGCTGGGTCATGGAAGCAGGACGACCCGGAGGGCGAGCAGACCAGGGCTGGGTCATGGAAGCAGGACGACCCGGAGGGCGAGCAGACCAGGGCCGGGTCATGGAAGGAGGACGACCCGGAGGACGAGCAGACCAGGGCCGGGTCATGGAAGGAGGACGACCCGGAGGACGGGCAGACTGGATCTCTGGTGGTGGACGGGCAGACAGGACCTCCGGCGGCTGAGCAGGCTGGACCTCCGGCGGCTGAGCAGGCTGGACCTCCGGCGGCTGAGCAGGCTGGACCTCCGGCAGACGGCCGGAGGGATGCTCGGGCTGGAGCACAGGCGGACGGCCTGAGGGATGCACTGGCTGGAGCACAGGCGGAAGGCCTGAGGGATGCACTGGCTGGAGCTCAGGCGGACGGCCTGAGGGATGCACTGGCTGGAGCTGGAGCTCAGGCGGACGGCCTGAGGGATGCACTGACTGGCGCTGGATGTCTGGCAGGCGCGCAGACAGGAGCTCTGTGAGGTGTGCCGACTGACGCTGGAATGCAGAGAGGCACACTGACTGAAGCGCAGAGAGGGGCGCAGGCAGGAGCTCTGGAAGACAGAGACATGTTAATAATTCTGACGGGCGACCGGGAGGTCGCACAGACAGGAACTGAGTCTCTGGCGGGCGACCGGGAGGTCGCACAGACAGGAGCTGAGTCTCTGGCGGGCGACCGGGAGGTCGCACAGACAGGAGCTGAGTCTCTGGCGGGCGACCGGGAGGTCGCACAGACAGGAGCTGAGTCTCTGGCGGGCGACGGGAAGGTCGCACTGACTGGAGCGGGAAACAGGAAGGACCCAGAGGCTGGAGAGGAGCGTTCCACTTGGAGACCCCCTTGGAGACTGGAGCCACTGGCGGGAGAGGAGCGTCAAAACCGTTGACCTCCTCGGAGACAGGGACTAACAGGCTGGACAGAACCAGGGGCTGGAGAGGAGCGTCCCACTTGGAGACCCCCTTGGAGACTGGAGCCACTGGCGTGAGAGGAGAGTCAAAACCATTGACCTCCTCGGAGACAGGGACTAACAGGCTGGACAGAACCAGAGGCTGGAGAGGAGCATCGAAACCGTCGACCTTCTCGGAGACTTGAGCTGACCTCGGACTAGCGAGCGCTGGGCAGGACCGTTGCGCTGGTGTCGGAGGTAATACTGGAGCAGCCCGTAGAGCAGACGTCGGAGACCGAGCAGGAACAGTCCGTGGCATCGGTGTCTGACGTGGAAGAGCCGGTGAAGACCGGGGGAGCAGGCACGGGAGGCTGCAGGACAGGAACAGACTGGGGCTGTGGTATTGGACGCAGAAGAGCCGGGACTGACTGTTGCTGTGGCGTCTGACACTGTAGAGCCGGATTGGACTGGGAAGCAGACGTAGAAGGCTGCAGGACTGGTGGAGACCGTGGCTGTGGCGTCGGACGCTGTAGAGCCGGGACTGACCAGGGAGCAGGCATCGGAGGCTGCGGAGCAGAACTGGACGGGGAAGCAGACATGGGAGTCTGTAGGACCAGGGCTGATCGTGGCTGTGGCGTCGGACGCTGTGGAGCCGGAGCAGACGTCAGCTCAGGGGACGTGAGCCTGGGAGCTGGAGGCGACACTGGGGACGTGAGCCTGGGAGCTGGAGGCGACACTGGGGACATGAGCCTGGGAGCTGGACCTCGCCGGATCGCCAACCTGGAACCCTGGAATGGCGACCAGCCAGTGAAACTGTCCCAAAGACTTATCATTTGATCCAGCCATCTCCTCATCTCAGCCTCCGTGGAAAAGGGTGGTCCAGTGTCGAGGAATCCAGTTCTCATTCTCCTTCCTTGGCTCATTCTGTAGTTGGTCAGACCTTCTGTTACACAAGGACTCCAGGGAGACAAGGGGACGTTTAACAGATTTATTCACAGGTTGGAATATTCCAGATAAACATACAATTACCGACAGGGACGTCAGGAATCTGGAGACGGAACGGGAGTGAGTCCTTTAGGTGTGTGGATTAAGGTCCAACAAGGAGTGACTGAACTGGTGGAGTATATAAGGGCTAGTGAGACAATGGGGAACAGGTGTGACAGTTTGGGTGGATTGGAAAGCTGGGATCAGGGACAGGTGTGGAGAATCAGGGAAGTGCTGGAGAATCAGGGGAGTGCTGGAGGAGTGGCAGGACAGACTGTAACACATACTTTGTTCTTTGACTAAAAACTAAACAGGCTGATGTTTTTTATCTCCTGTACATGGCAGCAGGTCATAGCTGCTCTGTGTCACATTCTCAGAGCTTCGCTCCAATGTACCACACACACAAACGTGCACATACACACAGGAGAACACATCTCCACCAGCGCCGCAGACAGCGCATCGGAAAACACGTCTACCAGCTGAAAATCTGTGTTTTTTTTATGGGCCGTCTCCACGAACTGCAGTGAAAACACTGAAGTATTTTATCAATCCACCTTTCATCCCCACGAAGCCAGGGATGAGCCTCCACGAACCCCATCGTGTCTGAAACCAGGTGCCAACGTGGATCGTTGGAGGTCCTGTGAGGACAGCGTAGCCGCACCACTAGAGGACATGACGTCAGTGTGGTGAGCGCACACCAAACACAACAACAGTAATGGCGTTGGTGACCAGCTGCTCCAGACAGTCCTGGCTGGTGTGCAGCTTCAGCACCACAGCGCTGCTGTATCATCACCAGCAGGAGCAGGCAAAGGAGCCATTATCTGCACACGCGCTACGTCTGGTTCTAGCTCTGGAGGTTACTCTTTAATCACCACAGCGCCCCCCACAGCCTGGTAGTATGTACTACACCTGAACCAGTGTGAAAATGGTGAAAAAACGTCACGCATTGACTACTGCAACTCCTTACTGGCTGGCCTGCCTGCATGCTCAGTTAAACCTCTGCAGATGATCCAGAACGCAGCAGCATATCTGGTCTTCAACCAGCCCAAAAGAGCTCATGTCACTCCGCTGCTAATCGCGCTCCACTGGTTTCCAGTTGCAGTGCATCAGATTCAAAGCGCTTACAAAACAATAACCCAAACGGCTCCGGTCTACCTCCACTCCTTAATCCAGAGCTACACTCCCTCTCCACAGGCTCTGCCAGGGAAAGAAACCAGAGAGTGAAATCATCTGTTTCTCTGGACTCGCCGTTGCTGCGTCTGCTGGTCGTCTCTGTGTGGCTGCACGCTGCCTCACCCCAGTGTGCCACAAGCTTTTACTCTTCATCCATCGTCATCACTGCAGCTCGGTGGCTGTTTCTGCCCTTGAGCTCCTGGTCAGATGAAGACAGCATCAGCGTGCCGGATGATAGTGTAACGCTCTCTGCGTCTTCAGCCTTATTAACTGAACTTAGGTCGTGGGTAAGAGAAATAATTTGGGAAAAACTTCTGGCTGGAATATAAGATGCTTTATTCTTAGCTTGCACCTACTCACAACAAGGCAACTCAAACATTGTGTTCAGCCGTATCGCTCAGTCTCCTCTCCACCGTAGCAGCAGCACAATATAGTCCTGACAGAAACTTCTGTTCATCCAAATCAAAAATTGATCTCAACTTCCAACAGTAACGATTCATTCTCAGTAACTATTGATTCTCTGTAATGATTGGTCTTCAGTAACGACTTGTCCTCAGTAACGACTGGTCCTCCATAACGATTGGTTCTCAGTAACGATTGGTCCTCCATAACGATTGGTTCTCAGTAACGATTGGTCCTCCATAACGATTAGTCCTCAGTAACGATTGGTCCTCCATAACGACTGGTTCTCAGTAACGATTAGTCCTCCGTAACGATTGGTTCTCAGTAACGATTGGTCCTTAGTAACGATTTGTCCTCAGTAACAATTGGCCCTCAGTAACAATTGGTCCTCAGTAACGATTGATTCTCCGTAATGAATGGTTCTCAGTAACGATTAATCCTGAGTAACATTTGGTCCTCAGTAACAATTGGCCCTCAGTAACGATTGGTTTTCAGTAACGATTGATCTTCAGTAACGATTGGTCCTCAGTAACAATAGATTCTCCGTAATGATTGGTCCTCAGTAAAGATTGGTTCTCAGTAACGATTGATCCTGAGTAACTAGTGGTCCTCAGTAACGATTGATTCTCAGTAACTAGTGGTCCTCAGTAATGATTGGTTCTCAGTATCGATTGTTTCTCAGTAACGATTGGTCCTCAGTAACGATTGGCTCTCAGTAAAGACTGGTCCTCAGTAACGATTGGTTCTCCATAACAATTGGTCCTTTGTAACAATTGGTCTCCAATAACGATTGGTCTTCAGTAACGATTGGTCCTCAGTAACAATTGGTCCTCAGTAAGGATTGATTCTCAGTAACAATTGGTCCTCAGTAACGATTGGTCCTCAGTAAAGATTGGTCCTCTGTAACGATTGGTCCTCTGTAATGATTGGTTCTCAGTAACAATTGGTCCTCAGTAACGATTGATTCTCAGTAACAATTGGTCCTCAGTAACGATTGATTCTCAGTAACAATTGGTCCTCAGTAACGATTGGTCCTCAGTAACGATTGGTCCTCAGTAATGGTTGGTCCTCTGTAACGAATGATTCTCTGTAACAATTGGTCCTCAGTAACGACTGGTCCTCAGTAACGATTGGTCCTCTGTAACGATTGATTCTCAGTAACGATTGGTCCTCAGTAACGATTGATTCTCAGTAACGATTGGTCCTCTGTAATGATTGGTTCTCAGTAACAATTGGTCCTCAGTAACGATTGGTCCTCAGTAAAGATTGGTCCTCTGTAACGATTGGTTCTCAGTAACGACTGGTCCTCCGTAACGACTGATCTTCAGTAACGATTGGTCTTTAGTAACGATTGGTCCTCAGTAACTATTGGTTCTCTGAAATGTTTGATCTTCAGTAAAGATTGGTCCTAAGTTGTAAATACCAACTACGTAACTTTCCAAGAGAAAACCTACGTTCTGTAGTGCATCTTTAAGGGTTAAATGTTCAACAGACAAAGTAAAATACAGAAAAACTTTCAGGTGTAACGTTTTCTGCAGGTCGATTTACAGCTCTTAGATCAATAAAACTCATCAGAATAAGTAATGAGAAGATGTCAGATGTTTGCAGGAAGCAGGCCTGAAGATGCAGCTCTGCTTTAGAGTATAGATCCATGAATAAAACATGGAGGCCTGCAGCTTTGGATCACACTCCTCTCATTTCTGTTCATTTGTGTGTGTTTTATTTGAGGATAGGTGGAAAATATTGACCTCCAAATGCAAGGTTATCTTTTAATTGCTTGATAGCGGTGCTTACAGAAGATGAAACAGCGAGAGAGCCAGAGATTAAATTAACTTTTAATTACAAAGACCATTTTCTAAATCTGCCTCTTTGTTTGCTTCTTGTTGTGAAAGGAGTTGGTGTGAGGGGGCGAGACTGCTTACAGAGGGAGTGATCCGATGCAGACGCTTGCACAGACATATTACTGAACATGTCACTGCCTTTTCAACAAATGATGCTTCATTTCACTGATGAAACGTGGCCAAATGAAGCTGGTTACTCAGAACAAAGAGAAGTGGATCTGATGGCGAAGGCCTGATGTGTAATCATCCCAACCCCCCACACTCACCTCCACCAGGAAGACACAATAAAAGTAAACCTGAATAAACTCTGAGGAAGGTTTCCACCACCTGCTTCATCTATCACACCAGGATTAAAAAGGTCCGACCCGGTACTAGAAGGTGGACCTGATGAAGAGGACGACCCGGTACTAGAAGGTGGTCCTGATGAAGAGGACAACCCGGTACTAGAAGGTGGAGCTGATGAAGAGGACGACCCGGTACTAGAAGGTGGAGCTGATGAAGAGGACGACTCGGTACTAGAAGGTGGACCCGATGAAGAGGAACGACCCGGTACTAGAAGGTGGACCCGATGAAGAGGACGACCCGGTACTAGAAGGTGGACCTGATGAAGAGGACAACCCGGTACTAGAAGGTGGAGCTGATGAAGAGGACGACTCGGTACTAGAAGGTGGACCCGATGAAGAGGAACGACCCGGTACTAGAAGGTGGACCCGATGAAGAGGACGACCCGGTACTAGAAGGTGGACCTGATGAAGAGGACAACCCGGTACTAGAAGGTGGACCTGATGAAGAGGACGACTCGGTACTAGAAGGTGGACCCGATGAAGAGGAATGACCCGGTACTAGAAGGTGGACCCGATGAAGAGGACGACTCGGTACTAGAAGGTGGACCCGATGAAGAGGAATGACCCGGTACTAGAAGGTGGACCCGATGAAGAGGACGACCCGGTACTAGAAGGTGGACCCGATGAAGAGGAACGACCAGGTACTAGAAGGTGGACCCGATGAAGAGGGCGACCCGGTACTAGAAGGTGGACCCGATGAAGAGGACCGACTCGGTACTAGAAGGTGGACCCGATGAAGCGGACGACCCGGTACTAGAAGGTGGACCCAATGAAGAGGACGACCCGGTACTAGAAGGCAGTCTTGATGAAGAGGACGACCCGGTACTAGAAGGTGGACCTGATGAAGAGGACGACCCGGTACTAGAAGGCGGACCTGATGAAGAGGACGACCCGGTACTAGAAGGCGGTCTTGATGAAGAGGACGACCCGGTACTAGAAGGTGGACCTGATGAAGAGGACGACCCGGTACTAGAAGGTGGACCCGATGAAGAGGACGACCCGGTACTAGAAGGTGGACCCGATGAAGAGGGCCGACCCGGTACTAGAAGGTGGACCCGATGAAGAGGGCGACCCGGTACTAGAAGGTGGACCCGATGAAGAGGACCGACTCGGTACTAGAAGGTGGACCCGATGAAGAGGACGACCCGGTACTAGAAGGCGGTCTTGATGAAGAGGACGACCCGGTACTAGAAGGTGGACCTGATGAAGAGGACGACCCGGTACTAGAAGGCGGACCTGATGAAGAGGACGACCCGGTACTAGAAGGCGGTCTTGATGAAGAGGACAACCCGGTACTAGAAGGTGGACCTGATGAAGAGGACGACCCGGTACTAGAAGGCGGACCTGATGAAGAGGACGACCCGGTACTAGAAGGTGGTCCTGATGAAGAAGACGACCCGATACTAGAAGGTGGACCCAATGAAGAGGACGACCCGGTACTAGAAGGCGGTCCTTGAGGAAGAGGACGACCCGGTACTAGAAGGCTGTCCTGATGAAGAAGACGACCCGGTACTAGAAGGTGGACCCGATGAAGAGGACGACCCAGTACTAGAAGGCGGTCCCGATGAAGAGGACGACCCGGTACTAGACGGCGGTCCTGATGAAGAGGACGACCCGGTACTAGAAGGCGGTCCTGATGAAGAAGACGACCCGGTACTAGAAGGTGGACCCGATGAAGAGGACGACCCGGTACTAGAAGGCGGTCCTGATGAAGAAGACGACCCGGTACTAGAAGGCGGTCCCGATGAAGAGGACGACCCGGTACTAGACGGCGGTCCTGATGAAGAGGACGACCCGGTACTAGAAGGCGGTCCTGATGAAGAAGACGACCCGGTACTAGAAGGCGGTCCTGATGAAGAAGACGACCCGGTACTAGAAGGCGGTCCTGATGAAGAGGACGACCCGGTACCAGAAGGCGGTCCTGATAAAGAAGATTGGATCATTCAGAATGTTTCACCTGAGCAGGTGAGGACGTTCATGTTTCCTATGATTCTTCATCTGTGGTGGATGTTGTAGCACCTGCAGCTACTGAGGGTGACGATGGTTTTCTTCTGTAAAACACAGTTTTCATTCATGAACGCTGCAAATTTCCAGGATCTGTTTCCAGGTTGGTCTGAACTTTCCCAGACTATAAACAGTGCCGTCTAAAATTCCATCAGGATGATTAATAGTGTGTGGAACAATCTGGAACTGTCCTCGGCTTTCTGTTTGGGTCTGACTGATTCTGAACTCTCCTCTTTGTTCCTCAGCCACCCAGAGTGAGAAGTGAACATGTTGGAGAACAGAATATTTGCCTGTAATAACAGAAAAATGCCTGCGTGCAGAACGAAGTGAAGGAGGGAGGAGGACCCGAGTCTGTTAACAGATGGTCGGTTCTTCCTGATAATGTCCCGCAGTCAGAGCTGTCAGTGAAGGCAACGTGTGAATTAAAAAATCCCAGCAGAATGAAAATACACTCACACATCCACTCAGTGGGTTCTCCACCAGGGAGGGATGGAGGGATGGAGGAGGAGGGATGGGGGATGATGGAGGAGTGATTGAGGGATAATGGAGGAGTGATGGGGGAGTGATGGAGGGATGATGGAGAAGTGATGACAGGATGATGGAGGATTGATGGAGGGATGATGAAGGGATGATGGAGGCGTGATGGAGGGATGATGGAGGAGTGATGAAGGGATGATGGAGGAGTGATGGAGGTATGATGAAGGGACGATAGAGGAGTGATGGAGGGATGATGGAGGGATGATGGAGGAGTGATGGAGGGATGATGAGGGATAATGGAAGAGTGATGGAGGGATGATGAAGGGATGATGGAGGGATGATGGAGGAGTGATGGAGGGATGATGAGGGATAATGGAAGAGTGATGGAGGAGTAATGGAGGGATAATGGAGGAGTGATGAAGGGATAATGGAAGAGTGATGGAGGGATGATGGAGGAGTGATGGAGGGATGATGGAGGAGTGATGAAGGGATGATGAGGGATGATGGAGGTATTATGAAGGAATGATGGATGGATGATGGAGGGATGATAGAGGTGTGATGGAGGGATGATGAAGGGATGATGGAGGAGTGATGGAGGGATGATGGAGGAGTGATGGAGGTATTATATAGGAATGATGGAGGGATGATGGAGGAGTGATGGAGGGATGATAGAGGGATGATGGAGGGATGATAGAGGTGTGATGGAGGGATGATGGAGGAGTGATGAAGGGATGATGAGGGATAATGGAAGAGTGATGGAGGAGTAATGGAGGAATGATGGAGGGATGATGGAGGGATGATAGAGGTGTGATGGAGGGATGATGAAGGGATGATGGAGGAGTGATGGAGGGATGATAGAGGAGGGATGGAGGGATGATAGAGGAGGGATGGAGGGATGATGGAGGGATGATGGAGGAGTGATGGAGGGATGATAGAGGAGGGATGGAGGGATGATAGAGGAGGGATGGAGGGATGATGGAGGGATGATGGAGGAGGGATGGAGGGATGATGGAGGGATGATGGAGGAGTGATGGAGGGATGATGGAGGAGGGATGGAGGGATGATGGAGGGATGATGGAGGAGTGATGGAGGGATGATAGAGGAGGGATGGAGGGATGATGGAGGGATGATGGAGGAGTGATGGAGGGATGATGGAGGGATGATGGAGGAGTGATGGAGGGATGATGGAGGAAACAGAAGACAACGTGAGCAGAACACAGTGAATTTGTAAAGTGGAGTCAACATGTGATTTGTTGAAGGAGAGATGAAGTTAGCAAGGAGGAGGAGGAATAGGAGGAGGAGGAATAGGAGGAGGAGGAGGAGGAGATGGGTGAGGAAGATTAGAAGTAAGAGTGGAGCTGGAGGTGAGCAGAGGAGGGATTACGACCTCACCAGGCAGCCATTAGAGCAAAACTAATTACCAGACAACCCTGGAGATAGAAGTCAGAGACCTGCCACGCCATACATGCACACAGATATGCACGCACACGCACACACACACACACACTGTTATGTTAGTTTTGACTTTAAACCATTTTTGGTGCATGAACTGGATGAAAACAGCTGACTGAATCCTCTCTGATCGATTGTTTAACGTCCAGAACTGGACTTCCTCTAACCATCACTGTTACTATGACAACATGAAGGAACCTGGCGGATGGTGTGGAGCTTAGTGTGGCTGCTCCGAGCTTCAATCCGAGCCTCAATCGGCCTCGAATGAAACCGCAGATCTATAAGACTGTTGATGGCATGCTTATAGTTCAGGATGAGTTTCTTAACTTTCTCGCGGTTAAGATAAAGACTATGTGCCAGGACGAACTCGTCATACTTGCTTCAAACCACTTCGATTCTCAGTGGATGGAATCCTCAAGAAAAGTTTTGTTCGAACTGTGTCCTAACACAAAGCAACGCTTTGTGGCCTTTAAGGGTCACCAGAAAGATGTAAATAACATAAAAAGCTGCTTAAAAGTCTTAAACGAGTGTGGTGAAAACATACCGCATTTTGTCTCCCACTTCCTGGATGAGTTGCCACCGGTGACATTCAACAGCATGGATGTCTCTAATCTTCTTAGTAAGATGGAGCGTTTGCATAGTGAGATCTGTGCTCTTAGACAAGCAGTTAAACTTCAAGCTGATGTCGGCGAGGACCTGCGTACTGTCACTTCCACCATAGATCGCAGAGTTGCTGTAATGGAACGACACATGGTGTGCCATGGAGGGATACAGCCCGGCGTGGACATGTCTGCAACGAGGACCTCCAGCACGGGTGTGCATGTTACTGCTGAGGCTGGGGAGACTCCCGGAGAGCAGGCTGTGCCGTCCGGCTCCCAGGTAACTACGGGCTTTGAGCTTTCCACTGACGACGCGACCCAGGAAGGCTGCAGTGTTGAGGTTGCCGCAGTGAATAAGAACACAGAAGGGACTGTCGCTCTTATTAATTCCCCTAAATGGAGCTTGGTAGTGAAACAAGGCCGGCGTGTGAGGGATGAGAGCCACTCCGCTCGGATAAAGCAGCGCACTAACAAATCTGAGCGCAAGAGGCCGGAGCCAATTTATGGCACCGGTACTCAAAGTCATATAAGAGCAGTTCGGACAAAGCTTGTTAATGTATTTGCCACCAAATTCCTTCCTGACCTTGATGCCGAGGCACTCAGGAGTTATCTTAAAGAGAAACTTGGCCGTGATGTGCAGTGTGAACGTATTGTCACTGGGAATACCAGATGTAGCTCTTTTAAAGTCAGCGTTGGGTGTGAGGATGTTTCTGAGGTGTATAACCCGGAGTTGTGGCCCGAGGGATCGCTAGTGCGGCGATATTATGAGCCAAGGAAGATGACGCATAAAGCAGCTGCTGTCACCACTGTGGCACATTCTGCAACGGGGTCCGCTGGAGCAGTGGCTGCGCTATCTCATTAAACCATGCGGGTCATCTCTTATAACTGTCGCGGACTGCGTGTTGGAAATACTGCAGCGGACAGAGCACGGCGTCTGGTTGTGGATAACTTGCTGCAAAAATGTGATATACTTTGTCTTCAAGAAACATTTCTGTCCAAGCAGGATTTGGGACAGTTGAACTCTGTTAATGGCTGTTTCCATGGAGCTGGGGAGTCCACAGTGGATTTGACTATGGGCATTGTGAGAGGACGGATAGCAGGGGGCGTGGCTATTCTATGGCGCAAAAAGTTGGACTCAGTGATAAATGTTGTCAGGACTGGAGTTGAGTGGTGCATAGCTGTACATTTAAAGTTGGAAAACAAGGAGTTGGTCATTTTGAACGTTTACACACCATATGAGAGTTTACAGAATGAAGATTTATATCTGAATAGACTTGCTTTTATTAATTCTTTTATTCATGAGCATCATTTTACATCTATTTGTGTGGTAGGTGACTTGAATGCTGACATTTCAGATAGCCAGTCTGTGTTTGCTAAGCATATGTTACAGTTCTGTGAAGATAACCATTTTATTCTGTCCAGTCAGTTATTGTTACCAGATGACAGTTATACCTTCATAAGTGAAGCATGGCATACGACGTCATGGCTTGACCATTGCATTAGCTCTGCTGATGCACATGCTGTTCTGAAATCTATGGAAATTCTGTATGAGTATTCCATGTCAGATCATGTACCGTTTGTTATGCTGCTGGATACAAATAGTCTTCCTGAGTTGATACACAGAGTAAATGATGGCTGCAAGCTTTCAAAGGATGATCTTTTGTCATATTGTATGAAAACAGGCATTGTTCTAAGCAATATACATTTACCCAGACAGGCCATTATGTGCTCAGATGTTAATTGTAATGATATTTCCCACGGTAAGGACCTTTGTGTGATGTATGAAGGTATTGTGGATGCCATATATAAAAGCGGCAGATCATACCTCACATGCCTAAAGGCTAAAAACAGCAAGCCAGGCTGGAACAAGCATGTGGCGGTACGTCATGCAGAAGCTAAACAAGCGTATAAGGCATGGGTACAAGCAGGTAGACCCAGAGATGGACCTGTCCTGGAGGATAAAAAGCTCCCCAGTGCAAGGTATGAATATGCCTTTCGCTACATTGCTAAGTGTGAACAGAAAATGAGAGCTGACTCTATGGCTGAAAAACTGCTGTCTAATAATGTTATGGGCTTCTGGAAGGAGGTGAGGGCTCTTAACAGGGTTAATACATTACTGCCCAATGCCATAAAGGGAGTCTCCGGGGCTGACAATATAGCTGCCCTGTGGAGGCAACACTATTCTGCTTATTTAATTGTGTTAAAAGTGCGCCCTACAAAGTTGGAAGTATTGCTAACGGGGATGCAGTGTTTATCACTCCTTGTGAAGTGCATCAAGCAATATCACAATTGTCTGACAATAAAGCAAATGGCTCGGATAATATTACAGCAGAACATCTCAAGTATGAAAACCCAAAGACTGCTGTACTGCTCGCTTTGTGTTTCTCCGGGTTCATGACCCATGGACTGTTACCTGACTCCTTACTTTCTGTTACTCTCGGGCCTGTCATAAAGGACAAGGCTGGCAAAGTTGGGAGCCTGGATAACTACAGGCCAATAGCCTTAGCTAGTGTTATATCTAAAGTCTTTGAGAAGATATTGCTTGATCGCCTGTGTCACTGTATAAAAACAACACATAACCAGTTTGGTTTTAAATCCAAGTTGGGAACAGATCTGTGCATTTATGGTCTGAAGGAGGCAGCACAGATGTATTTAAGACAAAACTCCTCTGTGTTAATGGGGTTCATTGATGCATCTAAGGCATTCGACAGGGTCAACCACTTTAAGCTTTTATATAAATTGAGTCAAAGAGGTGTCCATAAATCTTGGCATATTGGTATTCAAATCAGAAGATGCAGGTTAAATGGGGCAATACCATCTCAGCCTCCTTTGGTGTCAGTAATGGGGTGCGCCAGGGGGGGCTACTATCTCCTGCCCTGTTTAACCTGTACATGGATGAGTTGTCCAATCAACTAAACAACTGTAGAACTGGATGTGTGATTGGTAAGAGTCTGGTGAATCATTTCATGTACGCTGATGATGCGGTCATACTTTCCCCGAGCAGTGCTGGTTTTCAGCAGCTGCTGAATGTTTCTTCTGACTATGGACTAAAGTATGATGTGAAATATAACGCAAAAAAGAGTGTTGTACTAATTTGTCGGACCAAAGGGGACAAAGAACTGTGTTTCCCTGATTTCTCCTTGTCTGAACAAAAGTTAAGTGTCTGTTCTAAAGTTAAATATCTGGGTCACTTCATCACAGATCAGCTCTGTGATGATGATGATGATATATATCGACAGTATGTATGCCAAAGCTAATATTTTGGCTTGGAAATTTCACGTGTTCAGACAATGTAAAAATCCAACTCTTCAGAAATGACTGTACACCTCTGTACACTGCCCCATTGTGGTGTAAATATGAGAGAGCAGGTCTACAGAAGCTTAAAGTTGCTTACAATGATGCATTAAGGGTTCTACTCAAGAAGCCCAGGTCCAGCAGTGCCAGTTTTTTGTTCTCTCACGCTCGTGTCAGTACCTTTCAGGTACTAATGAGAAATTTGATGTATAGATTTATCTGTCGCTTGAATAACTCTGAAAACAGCCTTGTCCTGATGCTGGTGAATCCTAGTTTTAGTTCAGTTCATTACCAGTCTTCTCTGTGGAAACACTGGTATAAGTGTCTTTTAGAACTGTTGTTGTTGTTTCTTTTTATGGACCTTGAGTCTGACAAATAAAGATGATGATGATGATGATGATGAACCACATCCTGTATCCACCAGGGATGTCATCATTATAGATTTTCTTAGTATGCATCAGTGATCAGTGATCATTGATCACCGTTCATGTTTGTCTTTGTGTTGCTGATTTTTTTGTGGTTGTGATTCGAGGTCTTTTTCTAGGTGCTCCTGATGGTTGTCAGCTTTGTTTCCTGCTTAGATTGAACAGCTGATGCTGTTACGTTCTGACTGCTGGATCCTTGTCTCCTTTTCCTTCTCCTTACTCTGTGGACTCTCCTATCGTTTCATTCCACGGCTGGATCCCGTCTTTCCTCCATGTTGGTTTTGGATGTTGGTGCCTGGTCTCAGAGGCTCCGCCCTCTGGATGCTCTTCCTCTCTGAGGCTCATCGCTAGCTTCAGATCTCTACGTCGGATGGTCTTTGTTAACATGTAGACATCGGCTAATTTTTGCTGTTCTTGTTCTACTTCCCTCCTGTGGTTTTCATTCTGGAGGTTTTATTATCATCATTTCCAGCAAAGGTTCGATCAGAGCTGGAAAAAGACCTGAAGCTAAAGGTCGGGTCCCACTGGATGTTTCCATGTCGGATGCTGGACGACTTGGAGGCAGATCATCTGTCTGGAGATGTTCTATTGATCTGAAAGGTTTTCTGTCGGCTGATTGGCTCCCTGTCCCAGCCCAGACACTGTTGGACCTGAAATAAACTTAACTCATCACATCAACTTTAAATCCTCATTAATTAAAATGTTAGTAGAACTGGCGTCACATCATACCCGAGAGGAATCTCTGGGATTTTTATTGGACTTCATCCTGATGCTCATCTGGTCAGTAACCAGAACAGATGTGGTCTCAGATGTTGGCCGTTAGACTTCTCATGGAAGACAGAAAAGGCTCCTGAGCGTGGAAATTGAGCGAGATGCAGTCGATGAATGAAAGAGTGAAATCTGAGCACACCTGGCTCGCTGAGGAGCTCATTTCAGGTCCAGGATTAGGCCTAATTACTGCTTTAATTAGTGAGTAGCTGAGGGCCGCATCCCGCCTCGCTGCCTCCGCCGGCGGCACTCAGCACCAACACACCGGGCGGCCGGGGAGGGAGCCAATCAGACCAGAGCTAATTGATGGCAGCTTAGCATGATGAAAGCTGATGATTAGGGAGGTGGGGGCTCAGCTGAGTCAAACAGACGAGGGGGGGGGCTCATTCATATTTAAAGAGACTTTTCAAAGACAAAAGTGAACATTAAGCTTTAATGAAGTGGAGGGATACCTGAGCGTGATGGAACAGACGTAAAAACACAGAAATGTTGATTCCCCCCGAGGTTGAAACCAGCTGACATGGAGAGATTTTCATGAATTCCTGCTTCCCGTTTTAGTTTGTTTACTTCTTTAAAAAGGGACAGTGCACATTAATACACACATTATGTAAATATGCAGGATTAAAGTAAAGTTCATTTCCATCCTTAGTCCTGCTGTTCACCAGAAGAAAAACGTCCTCCAACATTATGGCCTCATCCTGAAGTCCTAATGGATTTCAGAGGACAGGCTGCTAGACACAACGTCTGGGTTTCTTTCTAATAATTGCCTTCAGCCTCCCTGGTACTGGGACATGATCCCAGACTGATACCAGGATCTGTTTATGGGTTCTGACAAAGACTGAGACGTTTGGCCTGATAAATCTGGCATTAACTGCAGAAAGCAGCAGCGAGGATGTCATACGTCTCTGTTACTGGATCCCAGTAAACATCATGTGATGGAGCCATGTCGCAGGGCGCCATGATGGCTGATGACGGTGGAGCATCACACCGGCAGGTGGCTGTTCTTGGATTCAGTCATCCAGGTGACATTAGTCCCAAAGGGTTAGGCACAGAGTGGAGTCAGATGCAGACACTGGTTCAGACCCTTGCAGAGACAGGACAGAGCTTCTCTACCTGGACACGACATGATGGAAGCTGACGAGACGCAGGTGCAACACATGAGGATGGGCCAACTAATTAGCAGGACGGGGATCAACAGGGGCGGAACCATGACAAAGACAGCTGGAGGACCAGATCTACAGGTCCAGAGGTCCACCTGCACCTCCTGGATAAAGGACAGTGGACAGTCATGTCCTCAGAGAAGAAGTGAAGACAGATGGATTGAGACAGGAATGAAGAAAGTTTGAGCAGAGGTAGTCTCGCCCTAAACTTGATGGTTCCTTAAATGGATTCAGAGCTGAGGAAGACTTCCTGATGAAGGTAGAACCAGAAGTCCAGATGTTTTTATTTTAGGATTATTTCAGTTTGTTTTTCCACCATGAAACAAAAGAAATCTCTCGAGTGTTTTCATGGAGAGAAAATGTCAGCTTTATTCTCCGAGTATGAACACCAGGCTCTTTCTGGAAGCTGGCGGCTCGGCAGGTTTTTGCAGCTTCCTTTCAACCGAAATAGTCAATTTCCTCAGGCTTTTCCAGGATCTGGAAACTGGTTCGGAGCTGCAGATTCCTGGTGTGAACCTGGAAGCGGTGCTGGAGCTCTGGACCTGAGCTTTCATGTGTTATACCAGCCAGCTGGGGTTGCTGTCAGACATGAATGAGTTAAATTATTAGATTATTAAGATCTAAATCCAGAGTTGTGTTCAGGGCCCCCTTTAAACCCCAGCGTGGCAGAATGATGAGATGTTGTCACAGTTTCGATGTCTTCGCTGTCATCCTGAGGTCTTTCGGAGGGCTGGATTCCTTTATCAGTACTGCTGATCAGTGGTATAGATCAGTGATCCCCAACCCCGGTCATCAAGGTCACTACCCTGCAGGTATGACATGTCTCCTGATTCAAATGAAATGGATGTTTAATAAGCTCTGAATGAGTCTGCTGTTGAGCCATTAGTTGGCTTCGGGTGGGTTGAACCAGGGAGACATGGAAGGTCTGCAGGACGGTGGGCCTGGAGGACCGGATGTAGATGACAGCCTACTGGACCTGCCAGGAGGCTGAGAAGGGTCCTTACGGATGTGCTGATGAGGTGTGAATCAGGCACCTGGTCTGTCCTCCAGCATCTGCACTCCTGTCCTTCAGTTTGACAGACGACAGCGTCCATCTCTGCCAGAAACGGTGAGTCCGTTTGAGCTCTGAGCCAAATTCCCGCCAACTGAATGAAGCCTGAAAACACAAAGTGGAAGACAGGAATCTGGCAGTGAGTTTTCCCCCGTTGTTCCGGCCCCATCGGCTCCTTTGAAGGTAAAAACAGGAGATGGAGCCAAGAAATAAAAGCGTGGTCTGATCCCACCCTCCAACCACAGCTTCTCTGGTCTAATACCTGGGAGATAAACCTGCTGGAGAGCAGCGAGGAACCCAAAGACGAAGAAAACTATTGATCCAGCTGATCAGTTTTACATGTTTAATGAAACAAAGTCAGAAATATTTCATCCTGGATTAATCCTGACGATCAGATGATCTACCCTGATCCCAATCTACTCATCGGTTCCTTTATTTTGACTTCTGTTTAAATCTGGGCCCAAACATTCTTCTTATTTCAGTAAAGAAACCTTTGAGTTTAAAGTCGAGCATTTTTAATGTGTTTAGAATAAAAGTGACTTTGTTGGTTGATGGAAAAAGAGGTATTTGAGAAGGCACACACAGGTTTCACTTTGTAAGGCTTTTGGGGGCCTTGAAACTGGACTCGGTACAAATGTCATATGTAAACATGTTTCTACAGGATTGGTCACTTTTCAAAGGTAAATAAGGATGTCACATCCATGTCTTTTTAGGTTTCACATTGATCCTGAAACCTCCAGATTTTCTGCAGAAACCTGTTTTTGATGCCTGTCTTTTTGTAATAAATCTTTTTATTATACATGAAGCTGGTATCCAGAGACATTTGTCCACATCACCTGATCCAAGATACATCAAGAGCATTGTTGTTGTTGTTGTTGGGCATTTTCATGAAAAACATACACGTTAAACAGAAACTAATGATTGAATGCATTCATTGTAATTAGGATCTAGAAATTTGCTGGACAGAAAAGACAAGGATCTGGCAGCGAAGAGAGGAAAGCACGAGCTGCTCGTTCTGAGGAAGCTGAGGAAAAGAGCAGGTGTACGAGCCTGAACCAGCAGAAGGGAAGCTGCAGAGGAAATGTGGTCAGAACTCCTCCCTCACTGTCACTCTTTCTTCAGCCAGGAGACTCGTCTGAGTCCAGGGCGTCTCCTCAAGATGTGAGCGAGCCGCTCGGGCTGGAGAAGGATCGATGCTGAGGAGAGATGAAATTAGAGCTGAGAAATGGACTTTCAGAGCAAAATCCACAGAGAGGGGTGGAGGGAGGAGGGCAAGCGTCAGTCACTGCAGAGGTAGAAATAATGAAAAGTTGATTAGAACAGGTTGGAAACTGATAATATTAGGTCACTTTTACTAGTACTGCTCTTCTTCTCATCTAAACCAGTAGAAAAAACCCAGTATAAACCAGTCTGTAGCAGCTTTTAATCCCAGAATAAACCAGTGTGTAGCAGCTTTTAATCCCAGTATAAACCAGTCTGTAGCAGCTTTTAATCCCAATATAAACCAGTGTGTAGCAGCTTTTAATCCCAGTATAAACCAGTGTGTAGCAGCTTTTAATCCCAGTATAACCCAGTCTGTAGCAGCTTTTAATCCCAGTATAAACTAGTGTGTAGCAGCTTTTAATCCCAGTATAAACCAGTCTGTAGCAGCTTTTAGTCCCAGTATAAACCAGTCTGTAACAGCTTTTAATCCCAGTATAAACCAGTGTGTAACAGCTATTGATCCCAGTATAAACCAGTGTGTAGCAGCTTTTAATCCCAGTATAAACTAGTGTGTAGCAGCTTTTAATCCCAGAATAAACCAGTCTGTAGCAGCTTTTAGTCCCAGTGTAAACCAGTCTGTAGCAGCTTTTAATCCCAGTATAAACCAGTCTGTCGCAGCTTTTAATCCCAGTATAAACGAGTGTGTAGCAGCTTTTAATCCCAGAATAAACCAGTCTGTAGCAGCTTTTAGTCCCAGTATAAACGAGTGTGTAGCAGCTTTTAATCCCAGAATAAACCAGTCTGTAGCAGCTTTTAGTCCCAGTGTAAACCAGTCTGTAGCAGCTTTTAATCCCAGTATAAACGAGTGTGTAGCAGCTTTTAATCCCAGTATAAACGAGTGTGTAGCAGCTTTTAATCCCATTATAAACCAGTCTTTAGAGGCTTTTAATCCCAGTATAAACCAGTCTGTAACAGCTTTTAATCCCAGTATAAACGAGTGTGTAGCAGCTTTTAATCCCAGTATAAACGAGTGTGTAGCAGCTTTTAATCCCATTATAAACCAGTCTTTAGAGGCTTTTAATCCCAGAATAAACCAGTCTGTAGCAGCTTTTAGTCCCAGTATGAACCAGTCTGTCGCAGCTTTTAATCCCAGTATAAACGAGTGTGTAGCAGCTTTTAATCCCATTATAAACCAGTCTTTAGAGGCTTTTAATCCCAGTATAAACCAGTCTGTAACAGCTTTTAATCCCAGTATAAACCAGTATGTAGCAGTTTTTAATCCCAGTATAAACCAGTCTGTAGCAGCTTTTAATCCCAGCATGAACCAGTCTGTAGCTGCTTTTAATCCCAGTATAAACCAGTCTGTAGCAGCTTTTAATCCCAGTGTAAACCAGTCTGTAGCAGCTTTTAATCCCAGTATAAACCAGTCTGTAGCAGCTTTTACTCCCAGTATAAACCAGTCTGTAGCAGCTTTTAATCCCAGTATAAACCAGTCTGTAGCAGCTTTTACTCCCAGTATAAACCAGTCTGTAACAGCTTTTAATCCCAGTATAAACCAGTCTGCAGCAGCTTTTAATCCCAGTATAAACCAGTCTGTAACAGCTTTTAATCCCAGTATAAACCAGTCTGTAGCAGCTTTTAATCCCAGTATAAACCAGTCTGTAGCAGCTTTTACTCCCAGTATAAACCAGTCTGTAACAGCTTTTAATCCCAGTATAAACTAGTGTGTAGCAGCTTTTAATCCCAGAATAAACCAGTCTGTAGCAGCTTTTAGTCCCAGTGTAAACCAGTCTGTAGCAGCTTTTAGTCCCAGTATAAACCAGTCTGTCGCAGCTTTTAATCCCAGTGTAAACCAGCGTGTGACAGCTTTTAATCCCAGTATAAACGAGTGTGTAGCAGCTTTTAATCCCAGTATAAACCAGTGTGTAACAGCTTTTAATCCCAGTGTAAACCAGTATGTAGCAGTTTTTAATCCCAGTATAAACCAGTCTGTAGAAGCTTTTAAACCCAGTATAACGCAGTCTGTAGTAGCTTTTAATCCCAGTATAAACCAGTCTGTAGCAGCTTTTAATCCCAGTGTAAACTAGTCTGTAGCGGCTTTTAATCCCAGTATAAACCAGTCTGTAGCAGCTTTTAATCCCAGTTTAAACCAGTCTGTAACGGCTTTTGATCCCGGTATAAACCAGTCTGTAGCAGCTTTTAATCCCAGTATAAACCAGTCTGTAACAGCTTTTAATCCCAGTATAAACCAGTCTGTAGCAGCTTTTAATCCCAGTATAAACCAGTCTGTAACAGCTTTTAATCCCAGTATATACCAGTCTGTAACAGCTTTTAATCCCAGTATAAACCAGTCTGTAGCAGCTTTTGATCCCAGTATAACCCAGTCTGTAGCAGCTTTTAATCCCAGTATAACCCAGTCTGTAACAGCTTCTAGTCCCAGTATAAACCAGTGTGTAGCAGTTTTTAATCCCAGTATAACCCAGTCTGTAGCAGCTTTTAATCCCAGTATAAACTAGTGTGTAGCAGCTTTTAATCCCAGTATAAACCAGTCTGTAGCAGCTTTTAATCCCAGTATAAACCAGTCTGTAGCAGCTTTTAATCCTAGTATAAACCAGTCTGTAGCAGCTTTTAATCCCAGTATAGACCAGTCTGTAACAGCTTTAATCCCAGTATAAACCAGTCTGTAGCAGCTTTTAATCCCAGTATAAACCAGTCTGTAACAGCTTTTAATCCCAGTATAAACCAGTCTGTAGCAGCTTTTAATCCCAGTATAAACCAGTCTGTAACAGCTTTTAATCCCACTATAACCCAGTCTGTAGCAGCTTTTAATCCCAGTATAAACCAGTCTGTAACAGCTTTTAATCCCAGTATAAACCAGTCTGTAGCAGCTTTTAATCCCAGTATAAACCAGTCTGTAACAGCTTTTAATCCCACTATAACCCAGTCTGTAGCAGCTTTTAATCCCAGTATAAACTAGTGTGTAGCAGCTTTTAATCCCAGTATATACCAGTCTGTAACAGCTTTTAATCCCAGTATAAACCAGTCTTTAGAGGCTTTTAATCCCAGTATAAACCAGTCTGTAGCAGCTTTTAATCCCAGTATAAACCAGTATGTAGTAGCTTTTAATCCCAGTATAAACCAGTCTGTAGCAGCTTTTAATCCCAGTATAAACCAGTCTGTAGCAGCTTTTAATCCCAGTATAAACTAGTGTGTAGCAGCTTTTAGTCCCAGTATAAACTAGTGTGTAGCAGCTTTTAATCCCAGTATAAACCAGTCTGTAGCAGCTTTTAATCCCAGTGTAAACCAGTCTGTGACAGCTTTTAATCCCAGTATAAACCAGTCTGTAGCAGCTTTTAATCCCAGTATAAACCAGTCTGTAGCAGCTTTTAATCCCAGTATAAACTAGTCTGTAGCAGCTTTTAATCCCAGTATAAACCAGTCTGTAGCAGCTTTTATTCCCAGTATAAACCAGTCTGTAGCAGTTTTTAATCCCAGTATAACCCAGTCTGTAGCAGTTTTTAATCCCAGTATAAACTAGTGTGTAGCAGCTTTTAATCCCAGTATAAACCAGTCTGTAGCAGCTTTTAATCCCAGTATTAACCAGTCTGTAGCAGCTTTAAATCCCAGTATAAACCAGTCTGTAGCAGTTTTTAATCCCAGTATAACCCAGTCTGTAGCAGCTTTTAATCCCAGTATAAACCAGTCTGTAGCAGCTTTTAAGCCCAGTATAAACCAGTCTGTAGCAGCTTTTAATCCCAGTATAAACCAGTCTGTAGCAGCTTTTAATCCCAGTATAAACCAGTCTGTAGCAGCTTTTAATCCCAGTATAACCCAGTCTGTAGCAGCTTTTAATCCCAGTATAAACCAGTCTGTAACAGCTTTTAATCCCAGTATAAACCAGTCTGTAGCAGCTTTTAATCCCAGTATAAACCAGTCTGTAACAGCTTTTAATCCCACTATAACCCAGTCTGTAGCAGCTTTTAATCCCAGTATAAACCAGTGTGTAGCAGCTTTTAATCCCAGTATATACCAGTCTGTAGCAGCTTTTAATCCCAGTATTAACCAGTCTGTAGCAGCTTTAAATCCCAGTATAAACCAGTCTGTAGCAGTTTTTAATCCCAGTATAACCCAGTCTGTAGCAGCTTTTAATCCCAGTATAAACCAGTCTGTAGCAGCTTTTAAGCCCAGTATAAACCAGTCTGTAGCAGCTTTTAATCCCAGTATAAACCAGTCTGTAGCAGCTTTTAATCCCAGTATAAACCAGTCTGTAGCAGCTTTTAATCCCAGTATAAACTAGTGTGTAGCAGCTTTTAGTCCCAGTATAAACTAGTGTGTAGCAGCTTTTAATCCCAGTATAAACCAGTCTGTAGCAGCTTTTAATCCCAGTGTAAACCAGTCTGTGACAGCTTTTAATCCCAGTATAAACCAGTCTGTAGCAGCTTTTAATCCCAGTATAAACCAGTCTGTAGCAGCTTTTAATCCCAGTATAAACCAGTCTGTAGCAGCTTTTATTCCCAGTATAAACCAGTCTGTAGCAGTTTTTAATCCCAGTATAACCCAGTCTGTAGCAGTTTTTAATCCCAGTATAAACTAGTGTGTAGCAGCTTTTAATCCCAGTATAAACCAGTATGTAGCAGCTTTTAATCCCAGTATTAACCAATCTGTAGCAGCTTTAAATCCCAGTATAAACCAGTCTGTAGCAGTTTTTAATCCCAGTATAACCCAGTCTGTAGCAGCTTTTAATCCCAGTATAAACCAGTCTGTAGCAGCTTTTAAGCCCAGTATAAACCAGTCTGTAGCAGCTTTTAATCCCAGTATAAACCAGTCTGTAGCAGCTTTTAATCCCAGTATAAACCAGTCTGTAGCAGCTTTTAATCCCAGTATAAACTAGTGTGTAGCAGCTTTTAGTCCCAGTATAAACTAGTGTGTAGCAGCTTTTAATCCCAGTATAAACCAGTCTGTAGCAGCTTTTAATCCCAGTGTAAACCAGTCTGTGACAGCTTTTAATCCCTGTATAAACCACTCTGTAGCAGTTTTTAATCCCAGTATAAACCAGTCTGTAGCAGCTTTTAATCCCAGTATAAACCAGTCTGTAGCAGCTTTTAATCCCAGTATAAACCAGTCTGTAGCAGCTTTTATTCCCAGTATAAACCAGTCGGTAGCACTTTTTAA
>NC_055698.1:33722804-33734581 GCF_017639745.1 Melanotaenia boesemani | reverse complement strand
TATTATGAAGTGGCAACGGGTGATTCTCATTCATTATGAAGTGGAACGGTGATTCTCATTATTATGAAGTGGCAACGAGGTGATTCTCATTATTATGAAGTGCAACGGGCTGATTCTCATTATTATGAAGTGGAACGGGTGATTCTCATCATTATGAAGTGGCAACGGGTGATTCTCATTATTATGAAGTGGCAACGGGTGATTCTCATTATTATGAAGTGCAACGGGTGATTCTCATTATTATGAAGTGGAACGGTGATTCTCATTATTATGAAGTGGAACGGGTGATTCTCATTATTATGAAGTGCAACGGGTGATTCTCATTATTATGAAGTGCAACGAGTGATTCTCATTATTATGAAGTGCAACGGGTGATTCTCATCATTATGAAGTGGAACAGGGTGATTCTCATTCATGATGAAGTGGAACGGGTGATTCTCATTATTATGAAGTGCAACGGGTGATTCTCATCATTATGAAGTGCAATGGGTGATTCTCATTATTATGAAGTGCAACGAGTGATTCTCATTATTATGAAGTGCAACGGGTGATTCTCATCATGATGAGGTGGAAAGGGTGATTCTCATCATGATGAAGTGGAACAGGTGATTCTCATTATGATGAAGTGGAAAGGGTGATTCTCATTATTATGAAGTGGAACAGGTGATTCTCATCATTATGAAGTGGAACAGGTGATTCTCATCATGATGAGGTGGAAAGGGTGATTCTCATCATTATGAAGTGCAACGGGTGATTCTCATCATGATGAAGTGGAAAGGGTGATTCTCATTATTATGAAGTGCAACGGGTGATTCTCATCATTATGAAGTGCAACGGGTGATTCTCATCATTATGAAGTGCAACGGGTGATTCTCATCATGATGAAGTGGAAAGGGTGATTCTCATCATTATGAAGTGCAACGGGTGATTCTCATCATTATGAAGTGCAACGGGTGATTCTCATCATTATGAAATGCAACGGGTGATTCTCATTATTATGAAGTGGAAAGGGTGATTCTCATCATTATGAAGTGGAACGGGTGATTCTCATCATGATGAAGTGCAACGGGTGATTCTCATTATTATGAAGTGGAACGGGTGATTCTCATCATTATGAAGTGCAACGGGTGATTCTCATTATTATGAAGTGCAACGGGTGATTCTCATCATTATGAAGTGCAACGGGTGATTCTCATCATTATGAAGTGCAACGGATGATTCTCATTATTATGAAGTGCAACGGGTGATTCTCATCATTATGAAGTGCAACGGGTGATTCTCATCATTATGAAGTGCAACGGGTGATTCTCATCATTATGAAGTGCAACGGATGATTCTCATTATTATGAAGTGCAACGGGTGATTCTCATCATGATGAAGTGGAACGGGTGATTCTCATTATGAAGTGCAATGGGTGATTCTCATCATTATGAAGTGCAACGGGTGATTCTCATTATTATGAAGTGCAACGAGTGATTCTCATTATTATGAAGTGCAACGGGTGATTATCATCATGATGAGGTGGAAAGGGTGATTCTCATCATGATGAAGTGGAACGGGTGATTCTCATTATTAAGTGCAACGGGTGATTCTCATTATTATGAAGTGGAATGGGTGATTCTCATCATTATGAAGTGCAACGGGTGATTCTCATTATTATGAAGTGCAACGAGTGATTCTCATTATTATGAAGTGCAACGGGTGATTCTCATTATTATGAAGTGGAACGGGTGATTCTCATCATTATGAAGTGGAACAGGTGATTCTCTTTATTATGAAGTGCAACGAGTGATTCTCATTATTATGAAGTGCAACGGGTGATTCTCATTATTATGAAGTGGAACAGGTGATTCTCATTATTATGAAGTGGAACGGGTGATTCTCATTATTATGAAGTGCAACGAGTGATTCTCATTATTATGAAGTGCAACGGGTGATTCTCATCATTATGAAGTGGAAAGGGTGATTCTCATCATTATGAAGTGCAACGGGTGATTCTCTTTATTATGAAGTGCAACGAGTGATTCTCATTATTATGAAGTGCAACGGGTGATTCTCATTATTATGAAGTGGAACAGGTGATTCTCATTATTATGAAGTGGAACGGGTGATTCTCATTATTATGAAGTGGAACGGGTGATTCTCATTATTATGAAGTGCAACGAGTGATTCTCATTATTATGAAGTGCAACGGGTGATTCTCATCATGATGAAGTGGAACGGGTGATTCTCATTATGAAGTGCAACGGGTGATTCTCATCATTATGAAGTGCAATGGGTGATTCTCATTATTATGAAGTGCAACGAGTGATTCTCATTATTATGAAGTGCAACGGGTGATTCTCATCATGATGAGTTGGAAAGGGTGATTCTCATCATGATGAAGTGGAACGGGTGATTCTCATCATGAAGTGCAACGGGTGATTCTCATTATTATGAAGTGGAATGGGTGATTCTCATCATTATGAAGTGCAACGGGTGATTCTCATTATTATGAAGTGGAAAGGGTGATTCTCATTATTATGAAGTGCAACGGGTGATTCTCATCATTATGAAGTGCAACGGGTGATTCTCATCATTATGAAGTGCAACGGGTGATTCTCATCATTATGAAGTGCAACGGGTGATTCTCATCATTATGAAGTGCAACGGGTGATTCTCATCATGATGAAGTGGAACGGGTGATTCTCATCATTATGAAGTGGAACAGGTGATTCTCATCATTATGAAGTGGAACAGGTGATTCTCATTATGATGAAGTGGAAAGGGTGATTCTCATTATTATGAAGTGCAACGGGTGATTCTCATCATTATCAAGTGCAACGGGTGATTCTCATCATGATGAAGTCGAAAGGGTGATTCTCATTATTATGAAGTGCAACGGGTGATTCTCATCATTATGAAGTGCAACGGGTGATTCTCATCATGATGAAGTGGAACGGGTGATTCTCATTATTATGAAGTGGAACAGGTGATTCTCATCATTATGAAGTGGAACAGGTGATTCTCATCATGATGAGGTGGAAAGGGTGATTCTCATCATTATGAAGTGCAACGGGTGATTCTCATCATGATGAAGTGGAAAGGGTGATTCTCATCATTATGAAGTGCAACGGGTGATTCTCATCATTATGAAGTGCAACGGGTGATTCTCATCATTATGAAGTGCAACAGGTGATTCTCATTATTATGAAGTGCAACGGGTGATTCTCATCATTATGAAGTGGAAAGGGTGATTCTCATCATTATGAAGTGGAACGGGTGATTCTCATCATTATGAAGTGCAACGGGTGATTCTCATCATTTTGAAGTGCAACGGGTGATTCTCATCATGATGAAGTGGAACAGGTGATTCTCATCATTATGAAGTGGAACGGGTGATTCTCATCATGATGAAGGTGCAACGGGTGATTCTCATTATTATGAAGTGGAACGGGTGATTCTCATCATTATGAAGTGCAACGGGTGATTCTCATTATTATGAAGTGCAACGGGTGATTCTCATCATTATGAAGTGCAACGGGTGATTCTCATCATTATGAAGTGCAACGGGTGATTCTCATCATGATGAAGTGGAAAGGGTGATTCTCATTATTATGAAGTGCAACGGGTGATTCTCATCATTATGAAGTGCAACGGGTGATTCTCATTATTATGAAGTGCAACGGGTGATTCTCATCATTATGAAGTGCAACGGGTGATTCTCATCATTATGAAGTGCAACGGGTGATTCTCATTATTATGAAGTGCAACGGGTGATTCTCATTATTATGAAGTGCAATGGGTGATTCTCATCATTATGAAGTGCAACGGGTGATTCTCATCATTATGAAGTGCAACGGGTGATTCTCATCATGATGAAGTGGAACGGGTGATTCTCATTATTATGAAGTGGAACAGGTGATTCTCATCATTATGAAGTGGAACAGGTGATTCTCATCATGATGAGGTGGAAAGGGTGATTCTCATCATTATGAAGTGCAACGGGTGATTCTCATCATGATGAAGTGGAAAGGGTGATTCTCATCATTATGAAGTGCAACGGGTGATTCTCATCATTATGAAGTGCAACGGGTGATTCTCATCATTATGAAGTGCAACGGGTGATTCTCATTATTATGAAGTGCAACGGGTGATTCTCATCATTATGAAGTGGAAAGGGTGATTCTCATCATTATGAAGTGGAACGGGTGATTCTCATCATTATGAAGTGCAACGGGTGATTCTCATCATTTTGAAGTGCAACGGGTGATTCTCATCATGATGAAGTGGAAAGGGTGATTCTCATCATTATGAAGTGGAACGGGTGATTCTCATCATGATGAAGTGCAACGGGTGATTCTCATTATTATGAAGTGGAACGGGTGATTCTCATCATTATGAAGTGCAACGGGTGATTCTCATTATTATGAAGTGCAACGGGTGATTCTCATCATTATGAAGTGCAACGGGTGATTCTCATCATTATGAAGTGCAACGGATGATTCTCATTATTATGAAGTGCAACGGGTGATTCTCATCATTATGAAGTGGAAAGGGTGATTCTCATCATGATGAAGTGGAACGGGTGATTCTCATTATGAAGTGCAATGGGTGATTCTCATCATTATGAAGTGCAACGGGTGATTCTCATTATTATGAAGTGCAACGAGTGATTCTTATTATTATGAAGTGCAACGGGTGATTCTCATCATGATGAGGTGGAAAGGGTGATTCTCATTATTATGAAGTGGAAAGGGTGATTCTCATTATTATGAAGTGGAACGGGTGATTCTCATTATTATGAAGTGCAACGAGTGATTCTCATTATTATGAAGTGCAACGGGTGATTCTCATTATTATGAAGTGGAACGGGTGATTCTCATCATTATGAAGTGCAACGGGTGATTCTCATTATTATGAAGTGCAACGAGTGATTCTCATTATTATGAAGTGCAACGGGTGATTCTCATTATTATGAAGTGGAACAGGTGATTCTCATTATTATGAAGTGGAACGGGTGATTCTCATTATTATGAAGTGGAACGGGTGATTCTCATTATTATGAAGTGCAACGAGTGATTCTCATTATTATGAAGTGCAACGGGTGATTCTCATCATTATGAAGTGGAAAGGGTGATTCTCATCATGATGAAGTGGAACGGGTGATTCTAATTATAAAGTGCAACGGGTGATTCTCATTATTATGAAGTGGAATGGGTGATTCTCATCATTATGAAGTGCAATGGGTGATTCTCATTATTATGAAGTGCAACGAGTGATTCTCATTATTATGAAGTGCAACGGGTGATTCTCATCATGATGAGGTGGAAAGGGTGATTCTCATCATGATGAAGTGGAACAGGTGATTCTCATTATGAAGTGCAACGGGTGATTCTCATTATTATGAAGTGGAATGGGTGATTCTCATCATTATGAAGTGGAACGGGTGATTCTCATTATTATGAAGTGGAAAGGGTGATTCTCATTATTATGAAGTGCAACGGGTGATTCTCATCATTATGAAGTGCAACGGGTGATTCTCATCATTATGAAGTGCAACGGGTGATTCTCATCATGATGAAGTGGAACGGGTGATTCTCATCATTATGAAGTGGAACAGGTGATTCTCATTATTATGAAGTGGAACAGGTGATTCTCATCATTATGAAGTGGAACAGGTGATTCTCCTCATTATGAAGTGCAACGGGTGATTCTCATCATTATGAAGTGCAACGGGTGATTCTCATCATTATGAAGGTTACTGTCACAACGCTGTTGGCGTCCTTCTCAGAAGAAAAGTTTGGAAAAATAGTTACTTTTTTCCCTCTCTAATAACTGATTTTGGATTAAGGAACTGGAACGGATTGACGCAGACTACTGGTTTTGACCACTGTTTGGACTGAGAAAACCGATCAGTCCAGACATTTGACAGCTCGTGGAGCCGGCTGTTGCAAGTGACAGCGCACAGCTCGGTTGACAGCTAGCGGCACAACAATGGGCCCGAAGAAAGTTCCCTCAACAGAGGAGATAGAGGACATAAAGAAATCCCTGGACTTTCTGTCTGGGGAAGTCTCTACTGTCAGGATCCAACAAAGGAACATCCTGGACCTGGTGGAAGAGATTAAAACTCTGCGACTGCAGAACATAGAAAAGGAGAAGCGGATCATCTACCTCGAGAATCGAGTGACAGACCTGGAGCAATACACCCGCTTAAATGACATCATTGTGACCGGGCTGCCGATCAAACCTCGGTCATATGCAGGAGCAGTGTCGGGGGAAGAGGGAGAGAACCAGAGCGAGAAGAACGCGAACTCTGTAGAGCAACAAGTGATGGCATTCCTTCAATCCAAAGGGATTGAGGTAAGCGACAAAAACATCGACGCATGTCACCCTCTCCCACGGAATAAAAACACGGGAAAATCAGCCGTAATAATTCGTTTTGCAAATAAAAAGCATAAAATGGATCTGTTAAGACAAGGGCGCAAACTTAAGGGATCGGATGTCTATCTGAATGAACATTTGACTAAAAAGAATGCAGATATAGCCAGAAAGGCAAGACTATTGAGGAAGCAAGGAAAAATACAGAACACTTGGACACAAAACTGCAAAGTATTTATTAAACTGAAAGGTACTCCTGAAGAGGCCAAGGTCCTGGTTATCCGTGACATTGGGGAATTGGACAAGTTCTGATGGAAGCACACTCGAGTAGCTAAATGGAGAGAGGCGGGAACTGAATACAACTAACAATCATGACAAAGCATCTGGCTAAAGAACTGGACACTTTTACTTACACTGAATATAAAACACAAGATATGGAAAATAATATTGATCCGGAAAACAACTTGCTCACCAATATCATTACCAATTGCAACTATTATACAGAAAATAAATACAATGCAGAAATCAAATCTAAGCACAAAATATCAATTATTCACTTTAACAGCAGAAGTCTATATGCCAACTTCCACAAAATTAAAGACTATCTTAGCCAGTTCAGTACTCCATTCAGCATTATAACTGTCACAGAAACTTGGATTAAGAATGAAACAGGATCAGAAGATTTTGAACTAGATGGTTACGAATTTAATTATATAAATAGGAGAAACCAAAATGGAGGAGGAGTGGCAATATATGTGGAAAATGGTTTAAAATATAAAGTTATTGAAAATATGACTGAAGCTGTGGATGAATTACTTGAGTGTCTAACAATAGAAATCTGTCTGGAAAAAATGAAGAATATATTGGTCAGCTGTATATATAGATCACCTGGTTCAAATATTGATGTATTCAAGGATTGGATGGAAAGCATGTTTACAAAAGCAATAATACAAAAAGTACTGTACATTTGTGGTGATCTTAACATTGATCTGTTGAATCCAAGGAAACATAAAGGGACGGAAGATTTTATAAACTTGATGTTTAGCATAGGGTTGTATCCAACAATCACCAAACCAAGCAGGATCACATCCCACTGTGCAACTCTAATAGACAACATATTTACAAACACACTGGAAAACAATACAGAAAGCGGACTTTTTCTAACAGACATCAGTGACCATTTACCTGTTTTTGCCTTGCATGATTATAACTGCAGAAAGAAAGAGAATGTTAATAAATGTAGATATTTTAGATTAAAAACTGAAGAAGCCATGATTGCATTAAAAACTGATTTATCATTACAGAACTGGGATATCATCTATGAAGAAAAAGATATCAATAAAGCATATGAGAAGTTTTTAGAAATATTTAAATTGTTATATAATAAAAATTGTCCTGTAAAAACATGTAGGTATACAGATAGACATAAAAACAGTCCGTGGATCACAAAGGGGCTGCAAAAAGCATGTAAGAAGAAAAACAAGTTATATAGGATATTTCTAAAAAAGAGGACATTAGAAGCTGAAGAAAAATATAAGAAATATAAAAATAAACTAACTAATATCACGAAGAATTGTAAGAAAGAATATTATGATAAACTATTAGAAAAAAATAAAAATAACATTAAAGGTTTATGGAATATTCTAAATGGCATTGTGAGAAGAAGTTCCAAAAATATAAATTACCCAGAATACTACACTGTTGAGGACAGGACTATTCATAATATGGTTGATGTGGCGAATGGTTTTAACCATTTTTTTGTAACGGTGGGATCAGAATTAGCCAAAAAAATAAAGGAACCAGATTCAGTTGAAATGGGAGATGTAGAGTATATGGTGGAGAGAAATCCAAGTACAATTTTTTTGGAAGCACTTGATGAAAGAGAAATAATTAAAATAGTAGGAAATTGTAAAAATAAAACCTCAACAGACTGGAACGATATTGATATGACAACAGTGAAGACTGTAATTAATGAAATTGTAAACCATTCACCTACATCTGTAACTTGTCTCTTCAATCAGGTACATTTCCCAATTCAATGAAACTGGCTAAAGTAATTCCATTGTTTAAAAATGGAGATAAACATCATTTTACCAATTACAGACCTGTTTCTCTTCTCCCGCAATTTGCCAAGATTCTTGAAAAACTATTTGCAGAGAGACTGAATAAATTCATAGAAAAACATAACTTACTTTCAGAAACCCAGTATGGATTTAGAAAGGACAGATCAACATCACTGGCACTGATGGAATTAACTGAAGAAATCACTGACTGTATTGATAATAAAAAAATAGCTGTGGGAGTATTTTTAGATCTCAAGAAGGCCTTCGATACCATAGATCACAACATATTGTTAAGTAAACTGGAGAGGTATGGGATAAGGGGGGTGGGGCTGAGATGGGTAATGAGCTATTTAAAGGACAGGAAACAGTTTGTTCAACTTGGGGAACATAAATCAAAGTGTATGGATATTACATGTGGGGTGCCGCAGGGGTCAGTGTTGGGTCCAAAACTATTCATCATCTACATCAATGATATATGTAAAGTATCAGAGTTACTTAAAGTTATTTTATTTGCAGATGACACAAGTGTTTTTCATTCTGGGGATAATTTGCAGCAGATTTTGGGGGAGATGACAAAAGAAATAAACAAATTGAAACTGTGGTTTGATAAAAATAAATTATCCTTAAATTTGAGTAAAACAAAGATTATAATATTCGGACATAAATTTATTGATTCACATGTAGAACTCATAATTGACAATATGAAAATAGAAAAAGTAAATGAAATTAAATTTCTTGGTGTACTTCTGGACCACAAAATCTGCTGGAAGCCACATGTAAGCCACATAAGAACAAAACTAGCAAAATGCACTGCAATATTTAGGAAAAGTAGTCACATGTTGGATCAGAAATCATTGCATATTCTCTATTCTTCATTGTTTTTACCATATTTGACATACTGTGTGGAAGTCTGGGGAAATACCTATAAAAGCACCCTACAGCAGATATGCACAATGCAAAAAAGAGCAATAAGGGCAATAAACAAAACAGGATTTAGGGAACATACTAACCAACTTTTTATTAGATCACATGCAATGAAATTTATGGATTTGATTAAATTTAAAACTACTCAAATAATGTATAAAGCAAGGAATAGATTATTACCAAGAAACATTCTGGACAGATTCACCGATAGGGAAGGGGGTTACAATCTAAGGGGAGATCTAAATTTTAAAAAACATAAAGTAAGAACAACACTGAAAAGTATGTGCATATCAAACTGTGGGGTGAATTTTTGGAATAGCTTGGATGATAGGTTAAAACAGAGCCTAAACATAAATATATTTAAAAAAAGGTATAAGGAATTAATTCTAGTAACATACATGGAAGAGGAGGGATAAACATAGCTATACTGTATTATATATGAGGTGATATATTATTATGTGATAAACTGGTAGTCTGAATATGTATGTGTGTATACAAATATATATGGAAGAGAAATTATTTTATGTGTTATATGTCAATAAAAGTGGATGCATAGTAAAAGTTATATTGATAAGAATATTGGTAATATGTAAACATATAACGTCACAACAAAAGATGACTAGGAAGGGGTGGGAGTAACAAAAAGTGTATACTTCTTCCCACTCCTTTTTCGAACCTGTTAACATTTTGATTTGTACAAGCAATGTGTTTTGGTTTTCTAAAGAATAGTTTTCTCTTGTTTTGAAACATATTTTTATTTTATATTTTTTATTTTTTGTTCGAAATAAATTTGTTCATTCATTCATTCATTCATTCATTCATTCATTCATTCATTCAAGTGGAACAGGTGATTCTCATCATGATGAGGTGGAACAGGTGATTCTCATCATCATGAGGTGGAAAGGGTGATTCTCATCATTATGAAGTGCAACGGGTGATTCTCATCATTATGAAGTGCAACGGGTGATTCTCATTATTATGAAGTGGAACAGGTGATTCTCATCATGATGAGGTGGAACAGGTGATTCTCATCATTATGAAGTGCAACGGGTGATTCTCATCATTATGAAGTGCAACGGGTGATTCTCATCATGATGAAGTGGAAAGGGTGATTCTCATTATTATGAAGTGCAACGGGTGATTCTCATTATTATGAAGTGCAACGGGTGATTCTCATCATGATGAAGTGCAACGGGTGATTCTCATTATTATGAAGTGCAACGGGTGATTCTCATCATTATGAAGTGCAACGGGTGATTCTCATCATGATGAAGTCGAAAGGGTGATTCTCATTATGATGAAGTGGAAAGGGTGATTCTCATTATTATGAAGTGCAACGGGTGATTCTCATCATTATGAAGTGCAACGGGTGATTCTCATTATTATGAAGTGCAATGGGTGATTCTCATCATTATGAAGTGCAACGGGTGATTCTCATCATTATGAAGTGCAACGGGTGATTCTCATCATGATGAAGTGGAACGGGTGATTCTCATTATTATGAAGTGGAACGGGTGATTCTCATCATTATGAAGTGGAACAGGTGATTCTCATCATGATGAGGTGGAAAGGGTGATTCTCATCATTATGAAGTGCAACGGGTGATTCTCATCATTATGAAGTGGACACACACACACATACATATCATCCACAGCATAAACACACAGACAGCATACAAACATCCCTGTCTCACATTCCCCCACCTCCCCCTACAATCCCATTTTCCAACCTCCAAAACGATGAGCTCACAGTCCTCCACCTACACTAAGTGATGGAACTAAGCACAGGGGACCAGAGGGATTGAGATTCAGCTAAATAGTTCTTTGAGGAGGCAGACATTGTCTCACTACTGATGTGGTCAACTAAGAGATTCCTAAACTGCTGAATACACAGATTATTTTTGGTTTTCCAGTTCACAAGGATAGTTTTCTTTGCGATGCATAATGCTGTGCGTATCATGTGTGCAAAGTTAATTACCATATTAATGTCACCCAAGTCACCTAGTAGACACAGTGGTGGGTTTGCAGGAATATTACATTTAAACCATGTTGACATGTCTTCACTTAGCTGACACCAGAACCTGCGGACAGGTGTGCAGGACCACAAGGCATGGAGATAGTTGTCAGGTGTGTTTTCATTGCAGTGTGGGCAGATGTTTGATTGTGACAGACCCATCCTGAACATCCTTTGTCCTGTATAATGAGTTCTATGCAGAATTTTGAATTGTATTAGTTGTATATTTGAATTCTTAGTCATTTTAAAGGTGTTTAAACATATTTGTGACCATTTATCTTTATTAAAGTTACTGGATAAGTCACCCTCCCATTTTGAAGTTGGAAGACAGATTGAATCTTCTGGTTTGGATAATAGTCTATATGTTTTTGATAATAGCTTTGGGGCATTGAGATTCATGAATTCTGCCACCCTAAT